>NW_026463484.1:0-73737 GCF_021730395.1 Mercenaria mercenaria
AGTCTCGGACCTATGACCTAAAGATGAAAATTGACTGTGGTTCTGATTAAACAAATCTGAAATGTGAAATCCAGTATTATCATGAGACATAGACCTAGAAAAACTTGAGTTATTAAAACTAGGTGTATCCCGCTGAATATCAGAAACTAGGTTGAACCTACCAGTAGAGTGATTACTGGATTCATCGTCACAAGTAACACATGTGGTGTTAGATGGTTGCACTGGTCGAGGAGTATTGACACTGGGCTGGGGTAGCGGTCTCCGCCTAGGTGGTATAATGTACCTCGGGACTGTCTCGCTGATCTCTGAACCACTGTCTGACTCAGTATCTGATGGGCTGTTGACCTCCTGGGTCTTCTCTGCTTCTGGTGTAGGTAATTGTCTCTGTTTTTGTGTGTCCTGATGGGTATCTTCATATGGAATGGAGTTCAGTGGTAGGAGAAGATTCCTGTGTAGGGTCTTCACTGCTCCCTTGCCATTTTCCTTCTTTACCCTGTAAACTGGCAACTTCTGATCTGGGATTTCTGTAACAGGGTACGGTTCCCTTTGCCACCTGTCATGCAGTTTTCCTTTTGGTGTCAGATTCTTGATCAGAACTCGGTCACCAACTTGTAAAGAAGAATGCCGAATCTTGCTGTCGTAATACTTCTTGTGACGACCTGACTGCTTGTCCGAATTCTGCTTGGCTACTTGGTAGGCGAAATCCAACCTCTTCTTCATCTTGGCGACATAGTTGTCTTTGCTGCTGGCTTGTGCGGTTGAATCTCTGACTCCAAGAAACGCATCTATAGCCAGTCGGTGGTGCCATCCAAAGAGAAGGTAGTGTGGAGAGAAGCCGGTTGACTCGTGTCGAGTGGAGTTGTAGGCGTGAACTAATGGTTTCACATAGTCCTTGCAGTTCGACTTCTCGGCTGGATCCAACGTACCTAGCATTCCCAACAAGGTCCCATTGAAGCGTTCAGTGACCGCATTTCCCATTGGATGATAGGGTGTAGTCCTGGTCTTCTCCACCCCTGCAATGTTACACAGTTCCCGGATGACTTTACTCTCGAAGTTTCTTCCCTGGTCACTATGCAGCCTTGCTGGAAAGGAGTAGTGTGAGAAAAAGTTCTCAAAAAGGACTCTAGCAGTCGTCTGTGCCGTCTGGTTGCGAGTTGGAATGGCATGTGCGTAGCGTGTGGAGTGGTCTGTGATGACTAGTATGTTTTCGTAACCACCCTTGGACCTCTCCAGTGACAAGAAGTCGATACATACCAACTCCATGGGATGTGTGCTCTGAAACGGTACCAGGTGTGCTTGGGCGTTGGTCGGAGACTTCTTTCTGAGGCAGTTTGGACAGGTTTGAACCTTCCTGATGACATCTTTTTCAAGGCCTGGCCAAAAGAATCTCTGCTTCACCAACCAAGTGTCCTGTCTCTTCCTTGGTGACCAACATCATCATGGAGTTCTTTCATGGCCCATTCTCTGTAGTTTTCTGGCAACACTAGCTGGAGCACTGTTTGGTCTTCTATCTGGCACTGTCTGTATAAGATGCCATCTTTAATGGTGAAAGCACTCCTGTGTCTGAGGTATTTCTGTACTTCCTTGGGTTCCTGTCTTAGCTGGTCCTTGGAAAGCTGAAGTCTGTTGTCAATGATGTCATACATCCTGGAAATGGTTGGATCTTTTAGCTGTTGCTCCTTCCAGTTGACATCACTCATCTCTGTTGCCTGGAAAGTTGGTTCTGTCGGGTACTTGGGGCGTTCGTTAAACCGAAAGGCATCCGTTCACACTGATAAAAACCAAGCCTTCCAACTGAAAAAGCTGTCTTTTCTTTGTCCTCCTCTGCAAGTTCCGCTTGCCAGTATCCACTGCGCAAATCTAATTTAGAGAAAAACCTAGAAAGAAACAACTGAATCTAGCACATCATCAACTCTAGGAAAAGTATAGGCATCATGAATCGTCCTTTTGTTGATTTCACGCAGGTCTATACAAAACCTAAGGCTGTTATCTTTCTTCCTAACTAAGACAACATTACTACAAAAAGGAGACTGACTTTCTTTAATTGCACCACAATCTATCATTTCACGCAAGTGTTGGCGAACTTCCTCATACATAGAAGGTGGAATTCTCCTGTAAGGTTGTTTAAAAGGCTTATCATCATTAAGTTTAATGTGATGTTTAACCCAATCTGTTTTATCAAGATCTGTGGAAGACTTAGAAAAAATATGCTCCCAATTTCCTGTAAATTACTGTAAAGACTGTAAATTAGCAGGCTTAGGAGAAGACACTGGTTCAGGTTTCCATGAGTCAACAACTTTGACTTCTGCAAGAGAACAGATATTTGTATGTGGTAAAATTCTAATTGGTTTACAAGTAACATTGCAAACACGCACAGGAACTCTAGCAGTTGTCCCTTCACCATCAAGGGAAACAACTCTTGGACACACATTCAATCCAGCTAACTGAGGTCTGTCAGTTGCCTCAGTAAGAGCTATTTTACACCATTCGGTTTCCTAACAAGACCTGAAAGAGTCGAAACTTCATTAGGATGAATCACAACTGGAAATTTGTTGGTTGACCTCACTGAAACCAAACTGGTACACTTCATAGCATCCAAAGCAAGTCTGTATGGTTCTAATGAAGATGTACTACTGTTAAAAATACTGTTACAAAAACGTAACACATTTGTACCAATTATACCAGGTACACTTTGTCGGTATTCTGTATCCGGTACAACTAAAATGGGTACAACAATGCTAGGTTCTAAAATAGAAGGTATTAAAATCTCTCCTTCAGTATAACCTAAATATGGTAACTTTGTACCACATGCACCTACAACATCTAGGTTAAAATATGACATACTACACAATTCAGGTTTTGGGTCCAGAGAATTAAAAATGACTTTGAAACTAAAGTTACCTTTGACCCACTATCAACAAGTACATTTGTCTCAACACCACATAAAATAGCTGAGCCCTCATTGGCTTTTCCAACCATTCTATCTGCTAAAGAATTAGATTGTGTTTTAGGGCGAGTACCAATATTGACTTCCCCAGTTTGCCCTACAACTGAGGAGTCTAGGCTTTTAGGTCATTCTTACTTTTGCTAGCACTTGAACTAAAGTGACAACCCGTATCATTATATCTATGATTAGCATTATCCTTTCTGTTGTCATATCTGGGTTTTGATCTGTCATAATCCGGTTTATATCTGCCTTGTATCGGTCTGTTGTAATTACTGTTCCTGTAACCAAAGTCTCTATTACTGGAACCTGCAGCTTTTTTGGGCTTCTCTTGTATCTGTTTTTCTAGAGAAAGCATTTTATTCATTAGTAAGTCCATTTTACTTGTGAGTTCATCAACAGTTTTCTTGTCGACAGATGTGGACTGTTGAGCTGCGTTTACTGTTGGTGAAATATTACTAGAAGCAACTAATTCAACTGAACGTACTTCATTCAATAACCTGTTATAATCAGAAATAGTATCATTATTATTTCTGGTCAGTATTTTCAGCTTCTCGTCACGTAATCCTGTCCAAAATTTGGAACGCAACATATCATTTCTAGCAACAGAACTAACATGACCGCTCTCCACTGCAACTTGTATCAAAGCCTCTAGTCTGCATCCATATGCAGTCACATTCTCTGAAATATTCTGAGAAGCATTATAAAAAGTCTGCATGACAGATTCATTTGTTGAAACTTCACCAAAAAGAATGTCAAGTTTATCTAAAATATCTTTACTTGATGCATGTTCACCAACTGAAATAAGAGTACGTCTAGCAGTACCACGTAAAGATCTGCGAATAACCTGTAAAATAACATTTTCAGGTAAATTTTCTGAAATCAAACACTTGGTTTCAAATCTCCATACATCATAAGATTCATCACCCTTCAAAAGTGGTTGATCACCTGAAAAATAAGGCAGCTTTGGCGTCTCATATTTGGGAACCTAAAATTGTGAAACATTCAGAGAATTATCAATTGGCTGTGTCCTTGACTCTTTAATAACCTCTGCAAGTTTCTTTCTAGCACCTGTAGGGTTAGGTGTACTAGTAAATCCTGGTTTCTGTAAAGACGCAAACTCATCTTTAGTTAAAACAACATAATCACCACTCTTCTTAAGTGCATCTAAAATCTGCTTCAGCTGAGCATCAGATAAAGAAGAGACTTTACCTAATCCAGTTTCACCGGTATCTTTCCCTCCTTCAGCCAATGTATATAACTGCTATGGCTAAAGATAATAAAACAAACACACAAATTACAAACAACCTGTAATTACTGAAAGTATATACTAACAGTCAGAAAATGCTGAAATTCTAAAATTACTGCAGCTGAAATAAAGATAGAATTAAATATGACCTGGCCACCACTATAGAATATACTCCTTAAAGAATTCCTCAACAATTCGTATAGAAAATTTCACTAATAACCCTATTTTCAAATGCAGTTTTTCTCAGCTATGAATTTCCGACTGATTTTCTTACTAACTGCCTATGGAAAACTATGAAAATCACCGACCAACTGTTTGTTTGGCAGTGTCAATACTGAGTGCCAAATTAACAGCCGTACAAGCTACTTGGTGCTCGGTCACCAAATAACCTTGAAAATATTCACGTAAACAGCCGAACTATAGAATATGTTGTGTATGATATTCTTAATATTCTTACCAAACCCAAAATCACGCAACTTTAATTTTGAAAGTTCTTAAAGTAGGGTACACTATACTCAATAGGGTACTCTACCTAATTCCTTCTATCTACAGTGCTTTCTTAACTACAGTACTTTTATTTCCTGAAGTATTTCCGGTTTGTACGCAATAATACTTCAAAGCTCAAAAAAATCAAACGCACGCTATACCGTAATGCCAAACTTACTGTACGGATAATATGTATATCTTACACGATTGTCTGAGCGCTAAGAGTCTTAACGAGAACACAAACTGAAACACAAAATTGACAATACAACACGTAACATATATCACTGACCTCTTTCGCTCCTCTTCTCAATCATACATCTACGAGATTATATGTAGTGCAAAGAATTTGTGCAAACAGTATGGTACAGAAAGAGTGCTCAAAAGTTGGGCAAGAATAAATCAGGCCAAAGATTGGGATAACTCAATAAATGAACACTCCTAAGGTTTCAAAAAAATTCAGACAAAAATTGTCAAAATTTCCCTAAGACGCTGTGTAATTTCAAAAATACCAAGAATATATATTGATACCCTTAAGTACCTAGTAATTCACACAAAATACCTAAATGATAGCTATCATTTTCACTTTGAAAAAATTCAAAACACAAACATTCGCGAAAATCTATGACACGCAATGAAATTTAAGACTAAATACACAAATCTAAACACTTACACTAGGTTCAATCACAAAATATTGTTACAATATAAAATAATCAAGTCAAATTTATATTTTCAAGGAGTTACCTGAAAATATCTAGTAAAAGTTCAGAATTCCACTTCTTCCGCATTCCAATGGCGATGAGTCATTCCGGTCCTCCGTAATATTTTCACGCTGTGTAAATTACACTATGGAACGTAAATTCCATAGAAATTTCAAACTTTGTGTGTGCACATTTACAAAAACGTTGAAAAGTTGTGCTAGCTAGGTTTTTAACAATACTGATGCATCAGATATGTAAATACCTTTCGGATCCTCGAATTTCATGTAGATAGCTGTCTAATAGTCCTATCCGCAATAATTCTCCGATCCTGATTTCCTCCGATCATAAGCTCCGAATTAGATCCTGTGAAAAACGTTGAATCTACATCCTATTTTTCCTCAAAATTTCTGCAATCCACATATCCTTTCCTCCAAAAACACTATAGTCCTCTCTGACTTTGACTGATCGACGTCCTGCCGATGTCCGATCCTCGGCGATCTCCTGCCGTCCAAACACTGTGGCCGACGGAAGCCACACTGGCCACCAGTGTCACAGGGCTAAATATATTAGCAATCCCGGCGTAGGTTCTACTCTCTTTATTATTCCGTTACATAAAAAGCCTAAAACATAATAACATGAAATTACCAATCATGATAAAATAAAGATAAAATAATACAAAATTGCACAAACATTAATTCACGCGTCGGGTAAAGAAATACAAAATACAATATTAATGAACAATATATCTGATTTGAATTTGTATTTAAGATTTTCCCATCTTACTCGTAAGAGAAGAAAAACTGTACTGAGGGCCGAAGGATTTTGGCGGTGAAAAGTGCAAAGAGGATAAAAAGAACAGACCAATGTATATCTTTCTCTCATTCTATCTCTCATTCAAACATGTAAGACAAACAGGACGATTTGACAAACATGACAAGTGTTCACAAAACTGCATGGACAAACACACGGATGAACTGCCTCGGGAACTTCCGTTATTATCCGTGATATTACGTACATTACCGAGAAGCCCCGATTCAATTAAATAGCAGACGATACAACATAAAATAAACCTGACAGACACTATCGGAAATTTGGCGCATGCGCGAGGGTTAAGTATTATTTTCCCGCTCTGGAAAAGACTTAACTCATTAACACCTGCAGCAATATCGCCGCTTAATTACTGGTCTCAATTTATCGATACATTCCTGAGCCACTTATCAATTTATCTGCTTTGTATGCCTGTGGATTTTCACTGATAATCAATAATTGATAAGATCTAGGCATCCTTTGATCAATATTAGGAACAAACATCTGTTTATAAAAGATAAATAAAACTGAAATTTTCACAACTGATACTACAATTTATGACCTATTCAATAATTTAAAATTTACTATTATTTTGATTTGCAAAATTGTTTTACAGGCCAATTGAAGTAACATGAATATGGAAAACTGCAATATTCAAGAAAGATTGGACATAGAAAAACAGCCATTATTTGATTATTTTATATTTATTCAAATATAATCTATTGCTAAACTTTAAAGCAAATGACATTATGAAAGAAAAAAATTATACTTTATTTAATAAAATTAAAAATACTGAATAATAAAAGAAAGATTCAGCAGTATAATAGAATAAGAAGATAAATCAGGCAATACCTAGAAATAACTTTTTAATTCCGATATTTAGTGATGAGTATATTAAAAATGCATACTTAAGGCACGGCGCACGTTACTATTAAAGATGAAACAGTCTATAAAAATTACGATCCGTGATACTTCCATTTTCCCAGGACAATAATGTACAACAAGTAAGTAAGTTTAAATTAAAGTTCCGCAAAACTAATATGTTTGTAGAAGATAAGTACAACTGTTACGTGACGTAGTCTTCAAGTGCTTGTATCCACAAACGTATTGAGAAAATTTAAGCATATGAAATATGAAAGTATGAATATGAGGAATGTATTCGATGTTTGGATTTTGGTTAGCTTCTTATATATTTTGTCATTAAAACAGTAAAGTTCTTAAAAATGATACCTATAGATTTAAGGTATTGGACCCGTAATAGAGTACCTCCTTTTTGTAGAGTATTCATTTTCTACTATAAACCTACTTTGACTACAATTTTCAGGGGGGCGTAGGTTCAAGCCCCACTGGGACCAAATATTGTTTTTCTATATTTTCCTTTTTTCTAGTACGTATTTACTTTTTGAAGACTTATTATGGATGTACTCTACAAAAATGGATTTTTTTTTATTTTATAAGCCATTTCTTGCTGTTCAAAGTGAATTTACCTCTGAATCAGGAGGGGTAGATTTAGACATCTTTAAAAAAACTGAGTTACATGCGGTAAAAGTTCTCTATTTTGCCTTCATTCTTTAGATTACATATTGTGGAAGAAATGCAGGTAGGCTCTACTTCTACTCCAAGGATATTTTTGAATGAAGTGAGGAAAATTCAAAACAGACCCACAGGATTCGACCTTAATTTTTCAATGCTGGATATAGAATTCTGTCTCATTAAATCTGCTTGAGGCACCTAGACAAAAATGATATTTACAGTTTTATTTTGTGTTTTATAATTGTTTAACAATAGTTTTATGGGTATTTTTTATCAAAATTAATGCTGTAATGAATTATCAGCAAACGTTTTAGACAGTGGCCATCACATTGAAATTTGTTTATACTTGAGTTTGAGGAAATACCATAAATTATACAAAATTTACAAAATAAAACCGGCACGGTAAAAGTTGTTTAAAATTTGCAACACAGTGTGGAACATGGTTGTGTTTACAGGATCACTGCATTTATTATTTTAATGTGTTTTAAGCTGTCCTACCTCATTAAATATGCTGACCAGTAATGTTTTCGAATTTCCCCTGTGTGTCTGACATTCTTCCATGTGTTAAATTCTTTCTTCAAAGAATCTGTCTCTCTTTCTTAAGCAACACTTTTTAATTGTAGACACTGTCTTAATTGTTGCAGTTGATAAGAAATTCTAGTGTGTCTTTGCTGGTACTTATAACACACCCAGTCGTTTTTTGCAAGATTTTGACAAAGGCTAGTAGTAACTGTTAATACGTAGCTTCTTAACACAGCAGACATATGCTATTGAGTGTTTATCGAGAAGAAACTAGTATCATTCTTAAGCAGATTTTATAGAATTGACTTTTATTTGAAGGTGTTTTTAACAGAGGTCTTACTGTATAACTGCTACTCCAGATAATGTATATTTTTTAATTGTTGAAAAGCCTCTAAATTGTAAATTTTATATCGCAACAATTTTTTCTCTGTGCGACATTCAGGCACATGGCAACCTGGCTACTGTTTGTGAAATGTCACTTAAGATTGTAATGTAAAATTAGTTTAATGCTATCTTACTAGAATATTCTGAAAGTTTTGTAACAACGATATTTTCACAGGTTTAGATTCCAAATCGATCGGCTATTTTTCAATATGGAAAAAGTTTATTGACGATTATTATTATCAATATATTTCGGAAAACAATAATGAAACGATCGCCTTTCAATATGATAATAAGATAGTTAATGCATTTGTATCTCTTTGAACAGATATGAAGTTCTTTTATGCTGTTTCAATAAAATCAGCCCGTTTGGAAAAATAATTCTAGGCCGGAGCGAGTCATATGTTTCCTGTGAAGACAGACTAGCGGCAATTCATCTAGTGTAATTCATCTTTCACCACAGTTTTAGAAAAGATTGGTAATGAATCAATAATTGACATTATGTACACCTTTAAATCTTGCGTTAGAAACAAACGCTAACAGCAAAAAAAAAACAACAACAACTGTTTCTTGAGGTCATGTAAGAACTCAATACGACTTATAAAGCTTGCATTAAACATTTCTTGAAATGATTCCAGGTTCTTTCTACTACATTTTCCATTTGCGGTTGACCTACTTAACGATATATGGCGCCAGATGTGTTTACTGTGCGTAAAGCTTCCAGGGATAATGTTTTTAATGTTGTTCAAATCAAATATATTTCTGTTAGAAAGTATAATTTTATGAAACGTTAAGGTCTTACAGTAGTCAAAATTTGAATAACAAAAATGCAATAAAATCCTCTGATAACACGATAATCTTTTTCGCCACCTAAACGAAATAAAGATAAATTATTAAATTAAATACTATTATTTTGATACGTGTTAAATTTAAAATAATACAGAAATGAAAGCTGACATGACATTGTCGATAAAACACTAAGTGAACGTAAACTAAACCAGTTATAACACTACATAACTTACTAGAACATAACCCTTTGTTTGGTAATTTTAATGAAACAGTTTCAAAACCTTTTAGTTGTTGCTTTTTACGCCCACGAAGGGAGGCATATAGTTTTTGAACCGTTTGTCAGTCTGTCGGTCTGTCAGTCTGTCAGTCTGTCGGTCTGTCCGCAATTTTCGTGTCCGGTCCATATCTTTGTCATCCATGGATGGATTTTCAAATAACTTTGCATGAATGTGTACCACAGTAAGACGACGTGTCGCGCGCAAGACCCAGGTCCGTAGCTCAAAGGTCAAGGTCACACTTAGACGTTAAAGGTCATTTTTCATGATAGTGCATACGTGTCCGGTCCATATCTTTGTCATCCATGGATGGATTTTCAAATAACTTGGCATGAATGTGTACCACAGTAAGACGACGTGTCGCGCGCAAGACTCAGGTCCGTAGCTCAAAGGTCAAGGTCACACTTGGACGTTAAAGGTCATTTTTCATGATAGTGCATTCGTGTCCGGTCCATATCTTTGTCATTGATGGATGGATTTTCAAATAACTTGGCATGAATGTGTACCACAGTAAGACGACGTGTCGCGCGCAAGACCCAGATCCGTAACTCAAAGGTCAAGGTCACACTTAGACGTTAAAGGTCATATTTCATGATAGTGCATTGATGGGCGTGTCCGGCCCATATCTTTGTCATTCATGCATGGATTTTAAAATTATTGGGCATGAATGTGTACCACAGTAGGACGACGTGTCGCGCGCAAGACCCAGGTCCGTAGGTCCAGTGCCATCGGGAGCATGTGTCATCCTATGGAGACAGCTCTTGTTAATTTATAAAAGCAGCATAATATAACGGTTCTTGATAATTCACAAATATAACAATAATATGTATTGCTTATTAATAAATATAGATCTTGGATAAAATAGTCATCAAATGTTGGAAGGTCAGTTTTTTGCGGCTAGAACGAAACTAAGCAATATAATACTGTAAGTGTACTTATATTAGCGCAGCTAAATGTTAGCGCAAACGCCTTCAATTGAGTAGTTTCGACTTATTAGCGCGTACTTGTATTAGCGCAGTATCAGCAGCGCTAATTTAAATAGCTAATCTGAAACACAAATTTCCGATAAAATAAGCAATGATCCGAACGTGACCGTTGTGTCAAACAGTTTTGCCTGTGACTATATATACTCTTTTTTTTAAAAAAAAAATATAACTTAATAATATTTGCATTTGGATTACGTATTTTGTTTTAAATAACAAGCGATATGGATATTGTGCATGTTGATCTGTTTTCTTTTTCTTTTTTTTCTTACTACGGAAAAGTCTCATATTGATAATGTTATTAAATCGACCAGGCACGCAAATAAATTTTTATATTTATGTACATAATGTACATTCGTTTAGATCAGTGTTAATCTGTATACTGTAACTTTATACATGAATACAGTTCAGAATGTTGATAATTGTTTGTTTTCAAATTCGCACTTGGCTTTCAAAGCAGTAAAATGTTATGGTGACACTAGAAATAAGCTCGACCAGACAAACTGGCGATCTACTCTGAAGGTGTTATATACGATGTTTACGGACAATGGCGAAGATAAAAAGGTGCAACTTCATTTACAAAATTATATGAGTTCTGCTCTAATGTTCAAACAGGTCTAATCATTCTATTCAAAACTTTCTGCAGAATATCAGTTAAGAATGCAGTTATTGTCATATTTACACAATAGATATGTATTTCTCTGTGTTCAGTTGTATTTTCAATGCGATAAATGTTTCTTTTTTATTTGAAAAGCCTTTAATTTCAGTCTAATATTAGCGCTAGACATGAATTAGCGCAAACCCGATCCCACTAATAGCGCGAAAATTAGTACTCCGCTAATATTAATACACTTACAGTAATAGTCTAGATGTTACAGTAACCGAGACGCTTCAAAGGCAGTAATGCAAGATATTGAAATGTGGCATGGCTGACACGAAACTTCAATTATTTAAAAGTGAAATTCTATACTACTTCAACATTAAATGGACTCGAAAACCACTACTGAGGTCATGTTAAGCTGAGGATAACTGTACCCTTTTTACATTCAACCTTGTTCCGCATTCCCTTTCAACCCTTTCTACCGCTTACCCCTTCCTTCCCCTTTTTCTACATTTTGCATAAAATTAAAACGTACTTGTTACTGGATATTTTGAAAAAAAGCCCGTCTAAAATATTTTTTCTTTGTTGTATGCCTACTTTGCAAATACGTGGCTCTTTGGCTGTTTTGTGGTTTTTTGTGCTTTCGAGAAATCTACTCTTACCTTTTATCTTTTGTTTGTATCTGTAACGTTGAGAATTTAAAACAAAATAAATTAAATAGTTAGTGCTTTATCACCTCCAATGCGTGTTTTGGACACTGACCGTTTAAAGCGTTGCCTAGCTATTGTTCTGTTTTGAGTTTATCGATGTTTTTGCAGTTCTAACAATAGGATGGTCCACTGGCACCTAACCAGAAAAAAAAACAAAACACTGTACACGTTATCTGCGATGGAAATGGGTTACATTTCCCGTTCAGGACAATGGCTGTTATATATCTACTGGTAGGATATAACACGTACAGTGGCATTTTTTCGTGTCTGGTACCAGTGGAATTAAGTACAAATGTATAAGCACTGCAGTCTTTGTATTTTGGGGGTTAGGTTCGTTATCAGCCAGAGTCGCATTTAAATAAGTATTTTATTCCATTCATTTTCATCTTTAACATAGCGCTATTTGAGTCCATATCTTCTCATGTAATCAAGGAAAAGTGAAATTTAGAGGTATGTTGTGTATTATAAGTCGTTTTGTTTTCAAATAAGCATACAAAATCTTATAGAATACACAATCAAAAGATACAAAATATATAATATACGAAAAGAAAGTTATAATTGTATCTCTTCCTTGGCTAGAAAAGTTGTACTATGGACTCCTCTTACAAGTAATCTCTGACACAACTGGCGTAACCTACCGCTAATGGTATTTGCGATAAAATGAAGTCTAGCACATGGCAATGAAATGGGAAAATTTAATTACAAAATAACATAAATGTAAATGCAACGCAATATATTTCAGTAAAAAAATGAGTCGCCGGAGTATTGATCCCTAGTCGTCAACACGCTTCCACTACACCATTCTAGGTAGTCAAATTAAAGCAGCAGTAGTTAAAAACTAATGAAAGCAAAGCAAATTCTGATTTCCCTAATCGACAGACTAGTCTATTAATTGAACTCTCAAACGTTAAAATCAAACTGTATATCCCTTTATCTCGTATGTACATCTGGTCGTTGCGTAAAGGATTTGCCTTGTGTTTATTACATTTATTAACACAGTCTTGAAACTTCAGAGAAAGATGTTAAGAGCGACAGGATGAGCCTAATTATTAGATGCATGTCAATGGGATACAAATATTATAACAAAGTTGATAGCCTTGGAAAGGCAATACTGACCACTTGGATCAGTGTTTCGTTTGTATTTTGTTTTCTTGTAAATTTATAATCTTAACTGTTGCCTTTTAATACGTTATTTGCAAGTAACTAATGCGTTCTAAAACCTTGTATTGATGTAACCAATATTAAAATGCTCACCAAAATAACAACAAATTGACGTATAAGTAAAGAAAAGAAAAACTTGCAGACTGTAACTTTCAATTGATGGAAAGAAGCCACTTGTCCATAACATTATCCGTACGAATTGACCGGACACTAACTAATATTCTGTTTGTATACGATGTCGAACCTAAATAAAGATATATTTATTGAAAACCCGTTACTATACATATTGCTGTGCAGAAAAGTAATCAGGTGCGAAATACCAGGATTTATCCACTGGCAATTCAAGAAACTTGAGTCAGTGCACAAGGAAAATGATATGTATCATAAGATAAAGTAAGAATAAAATATCAACACAATGTCATTGCACAGAATAAAATAATGTCTGAACTTAATTCTAACCTGTGCTAACGTGCGTATAAGTAGGACAGCTTACAACCACTCCATCATGTCGTTGGTTAACTTTATAGGTTATTTATATTAAAGTAAATATCTTCAGAATACAAATATCGCGTAAAGGAACGAAAATACCCGAAAGTATCGGCGAAGATAAATGAGTGTCAGGTCAATACGTACGTAAAATACAATAGATAACGTGGTGTGTTTAATCAACTTTTGACAAGCAATATATATAAGGGAGGACGAAGTGCCTTCGCAGTAGTCTTTTATACGTCAGAACGTCTGAAAGATGATGGTGTTTATTGTTTTAATACTTTTCTTTACAGCTGTAAAGATAGATACCACATTCGGGTACGTATTCACTATGTTTAACCCTAATTGACTTCTAGATGCTACAGATTTTATTTCATTCTGTATGTAGTCGTGATATTGGTAATTTTCGGGGCAGTTGGTCTCCTTTATCTTTCGTACGATTTTTATCGTAGAAATTTGCTGCAAGTTAATGACACGTTTGTTATTGGTTAATGCTGACGGACATAACAGACAACTATCCGTCTGAATATTTATTTTCATTAAAATTTAGCATATATATCAAAATTTGGCATAACATGTAGTATAACATATTTACCAATACCGAAAAACAAATTAATGGTCGTTCTCATTTTTGCTTAAATACTTTCTTTTTCCTTACAATGTTTACCAACTATTTTTGGAAGTAGACAAATTTGTCTTTTTCTCTGGCCGGATTCCAGGAAGTAGTAATATATATCTATAAGGATTTATTTAGATGTTTCCTAGGTTTTCCATACGTTTGGAAAAAAAAACTTCGTTTGCAAGACACTACATGTCTAACATAAATCTTATATCTTTATATCCCATTAGCTACTAAAAACGAAAATATCATTATTTTAGTACCAACTGTGTATTGACTCATTTTAAGATAGTGGACCAGTAATGACAACCGACAATTTCCGTTTTTATAACGTAATCTCCTTGTTCGGTCATAAGGCAGCTCAATGCGCATTATATTTGTCTTTATAGGTTCACTATTTTATTTATCTAATGCAAATATGATCTAATAGGGAAAAATAACGTTTGTAGAGATACCTTATAAGTGTGAGTCATCAGAACAAGTAATTAATTAGATTAATTTGTTATAAAGCTCTGCCAGAACTTTTGTGGACGTGGAAAGACGCTAATAGATTTTAGCATTCGAGAACTGGTTTTGAACTTTTAGTGAACATCCGAATAAAATTTCCTTCAGGAGAACTTAATTGTTTTTGTTATTGTTGGTAATGGACTCTTTAAACTTATGCGAGAGTGACGTTGAAATCGCTGACAAATACATATGTATATACTATTGAAATAATGGGAAATTAATTCAACCACCATTTTACGTCTTTCGTTGCCTGTACTACATTATAATCCAGATGTTCATTCTGTTTAGCTTAAAATTAATCTGTGCATTTAATAAACTGTTTGAAGGACCCTGACAATGATTAGGATAAGCCTGGACTACGTATAATAACAAAATGTTTGTTATATTTTGCAGCTTAAAATCGTTTGTTATATTTTGCAGAGTATATCGTGCAAACATTAATTGTAGGTAGTTTCTAGCAAGTGAGAATAAAGAATAAAACAAGTTGCTTATAGCAGATTGGTTCGCATTCAAAGTCCTTCTGTAAAACAAATCTTACTTTTGGCTCATCATTCTGTTAAAATTGAAACTTATGACATTATTTGGTAGTTTACAGAACACACAAATTTTCGGTCAAATTGAAATACTGATGAAAGAGTTGAATATGTTTGAAGATAACAAAAGAGTTTTACATACTTTGTCATCTTATCAGAATCTTGATTCGTAAAATCTTATTAAAACAGTACCATGGTATAGTTTCATTTTACCTTTTCATTTTTTATTATGCTGTATAGCATGCTTTTTAGCAAATGTGGAATAAAACCATATCAAAGCAAGGCACATACTGACTGCTAAGTGTGTCCTTAAAATGAGTTTAAAAATGTAGAAAACAGATCAGAATATCAATATAAGGAATATTTACAGATATTTATGATATTAAAGTTGCACCTATTCCAAACTGAACTTTTACGTCATGGGTATCACTCCTTGCACTTACAACAAACCCTTTCAGAAAAATGAGACTATTGTCGTTAGAACAATTGTTTTGATAAAATCATCAAGTTTATTTTCAATGTATATTGAAAACGAAACATATATCGATAACTGAATCTTTAAAACTTCCTGAATGATGCCCCTATGATGCGCATACTACGGTTTCTTGGCTATAACTGACTATGCTAGGTCTGGGTCATCATTGACGACAATTGTCAAATAAAATGTATACGTTTGCATTATTTACACAAGATCATTTTAACTACGTTAATATGTATTTATATAAGAAAACTAAATAAACTCGCACCTTTGTTTGGATCGTTACACATTAGCTAGGATAAGAAGGAATTTCTCTACCAACTGTTACTGCTAAAATAGGATAATGTCCATGTGATATGGAATAAACATACTTTGGTAACTATGTATTCTAGGTACTCCAGGCTATGCCGTCCATGTTTACAGCTCGTTTACGACATGCTGAAGCAAATACTGTCTAATTCCGATGTCTAATAGCGCATCCTGTTTAAAATTAAACTAATATAAATATTTTTCTCTCCCAACAGTACCTAAATGCACTTTGACTTGTATTTCGTATTTGAGCTCCTTGAAATGTTCGTAGCGTATATGTGATCGGATAATTCTGCAAATTTATAACAAAGCATTTCATGACTTTAATCAGATTTTGGATAATTTAATCTTAAACCTGGATCCGCCTTTATAAAAGTGAAATTGTCATATACTGGTACATTGTTTTCTTGATAAGACATATTAGGTATGTCTTTATCCATGACACTCAGTCTGTATGAAACTTCCCTCTGGTACTAATAATAATTAAACACTATAACAATTAATATATCTTTATCTGTAACGCTCAATCTATATGACACTTCCCTCTAATAATAGTTAAGTTTTAAACACGAACCATTAATCTTTATCTGTAATGCTCGATATACCTGAAACCTCCCTCTGATAATATCTAAGTATTGAATACTATTATATCAAGTTCTTGCATACAATACTGGAGTTTCCAGAGTTTTCACCTGTGCTGGAAAATTCTATCTTACACCCCAGATTGTAAGATGCTGTATGCGCTTTCAATGACGTATAAATACCTACATCTATACAGATTTATGCAGCAATTTCGTATTACATAGAACGAGGTACAAGCCAACTACCTTCATAGCTTCTGATTGTTACTTATAAGGTATTTGTTGATTCAAAAACGTTCTTTTATGACAAATACATAACGTTATGCTGCAAAACAGGAACTACACATCGTTATTTGTCTTTGAAACGTTATGAAGTAATTTTTGTTTACGGACATTGATATTTATTAAAACTACGCTGCTATAAGAAAAGGTGCTTTATAGAAAGTCATTCGTTTGATTTTATTCGTTCAATATGGAATGCAAGAAAAAATTCTTTCACTGGCTTCAGGTGCGAAATTAATTATCCGGCTCTCGAGTAACTGTTTACAAAGTAAGTCGGCTGAGCCTCGATTACCATCCACCTGGATATTTCCATCTGCACATACAACCAGTGAAAAAAATCTTTTAATCTGTAACGCTAGAACTACATGACACTTCCCTGTGATTATATCTTACTTTTGAACGCAGATATTTATTTCAGGATATGAGTTATATGACCCTGTCTTTAGTATCTTGAACAATGAAATAGGTCGATTCGTTAAGGTGACTATGTCTTAGACTAGCTGACAAACGATGTAGAATGTCAATTGTTAAAACGTATAGCCGGCGAGACAAAATATCTCAAATATAAGATTTTTCTCTGGCTACCTTGCCTAAATAATTCGTGTACCAATGATTCGTAAATGATTCAATTAAGAGCTAAATAATTTCAGGGATCAGGCAAATCACTAAATATTTCATACTAACAATCTTCAATTAATGACAATCAGCTCAAACACCTATAGGCTGAAGATACTATACTTGACTGGTCTTTTTGTTGAAGTTCTCATCAACAACTTAGGAGTCCTATCGCATAAATGCTCAGCCTATGTACTCTTAATTGAAGATGTAACTAAATAAGATTGCACAGACTCCTGGATGCTCAGCGCCTATATGCTGTCTCATGTAGCATTCAACTACCATATAAGTATAACCCCGATGCATTAGCAGTACTTCGCCAATAACGCTGAGCTTCGTCTATAAGCTGGAACTCTCCTACTATCTCAGTAGATTGTCTCTGCCTCAGCTTTCCGATGCTCAGCCTATACTTGCTATCGTCTATAGCATTAAACTACCGTTAAGGTAAGACTGCTATGCGTTGGCCCTATAGCTCAAAACCTTGTTGAAATTCTGCAACTCTTCTTTAGTCATTGAACTTCAAACCTCTTCTGTTTAATAATGTATCCGCCCCGACAGTTTAGTTGCAATAACTTCCTCATCAAGGTACTGGGATAAATTATTAGTTGAACCATCGATGTGTCTACATCAATCGCTGGATACAGAATGAATTCTCTGTCATTTATCTACGTATTTATACAGGGCAGAAGTGAGCTTTAATTGGTGCTATTTATAGAACTTGTTTCTGATTGGTCCAAATTAGTACATAGTATTTAACGGGTACTTGCTATAATTAACAAATAGTTGGTTCCCTTTAACTAATGTATACAATATAATGTGTGATACTGGGATCCAGCTAACACTGTAATTAACCTTAATCGTCCATAAATGACTCAAGTCCTATTATTAACAGCAATTCAACGATGATTATAGCAATAATAGCATAAAAAGGAAGTCAAACACTGTCTGTACTGATGTGTTATGCTATTCATATATCAAATATACAAATTATTCTGACAATTTATTTGCACATAATACTCTATCTATATTAAAATGCCCTTTGATAACATTTAAGTATTGGAAACTATTATTATATTTAATAAAATCAACATTCGCTTCTAAAATATCACGAAAACAATTGTTGAAAAAAAAAGGTACAGAAAGGGATTCTGACAAGCAATAATTTGATGAGAATAAGCAAAATGAAATGAATTTACTGAAACCATAGCAAGTCTAGTTTTATGCTCAGCAAAGTAAATAATTTAGACCTGTGCTAAGATTGTATTTAAATTGAACTTAAGTTTATTTTTATACTCATACATTGGGATCACTATACGTTTGAACCCACCGACTTGATTCTGGTACAAAAGGAGTTGTGTACTTTCTTATTTGTTTTTTTTTCATATGAATGTCAACAAAAATATAAAATATTTTCCTTCTCTATTCGTTTGCTTATAGTTTCTTGAAATAAGAAAAACTAGATTTTTTTAGGACAACAGTTTTATGAAACGAATAGTATTGATCTGCTCAATCCCGTGTGTGGTTTTTATGACCCAAATGAGGTATCAGACTGTTAGTTTATTAGTTGTTTGTTGTTTGTTGTTTCTTCCGCCCGAATCAACTTGTATTTAAGCACTAACTCTTTAACGATAAAAGGGTCTGATCAACATGATCAACGTTTATATACATCCTGGCGGGATATGAACGTATGTCTCAGGCGAGAGTCAGGAAAATGCCCCTAAGTCCAAGATCACATGCAATGTCACTCACTGCTTTTATGAACCTCCAAATGTAATGTATTATTTCTGAAATTCAGTGAAACTTCACCTAAATGTCGTGTAATAAGAAGATTAGTCGAACTATAGGTATGATCACAAACAATGTCAATTGTTTTCTTATATGTACATGTATATAGTTTACGGATTTCTGTTTATGATGAATACTCACTGCAACTGAATTAATAATTATCATTTTAACATTTTCCGATACCTTGCTTTTGACGTGATAGTCAATTTACTAATGTTTACTCTGAGACGATGGAAACGCATGTATTATAACTTACTGATACACTTTGCTACTTTGTTATAAAAATAAACTGGACATTTGACTTTGAAAGAGATAAAGTAAAAGATCTTATTGACACAGGGATGTTAGGCTAACTTAGCCTAGCTCTTGAATATACCACCTGACGGTGTGTAATTTCGATACACCCATATCATTCTTTCTCTTTCATGAAATGAAGCAGCTCTTGCCTCTTCGTTAGATGGTGAGAGACACTCAAAAGCGCTTCATAAGTTTCCAATGCTTGGCCCGGGATTCTTACTCTGTTTTACGAGGCAGCATGACACGTTTCTGGGCAGACACGTGTATGCAATAGTTTTGAAAAGAAATCACTGAATTATCATCTTGATATTCCATTTGACTGTTGTCTTTCCGCCATTCGATATTGAAAGTGACTATAGTGATATAAATATAATAACAACATTGTGTAAGATGTAGACACCATCGAGTATGTTTTTGTGATCACACTGCCAAGATGGTCAAATGCTTCATGCTGGTCTCCAATTTTTCATTTATTTCAAAAGACTCGGATCTCAATGAACCCGAGCAACATGCTGAACTGTATTCTCCAAACAGAAGGTTTCACTCAACTGTGTTCGCTTTAATGAAGATGGAAAGTAATTCGATCAAAATTGTGTGACACTCCTCGAGTCATCGAGCTACTGTATCGTATCGAGGGTTATAACATTTGGACTTATGACATGCATACACGGCATAGCTCTTTCTTTTTTAAAGCAACCTTTATGTGCAGTTTAGGATATTGTTTTTTGGACAGGTATAGTAAGAGTGATAATACAAAAATCGTACAGATAATTCTACAAGCAAATCACTTTGCATGTTTATTGTTTGAAACTACACGCTAAATTTTTGATCGAGACCCAAGCGTCAAAATCAACACTGAAATTCAAAATGGCCACCAAGATGTCCACCAATTTTCTTAGGCTTGATTAAAATGATTATTTAGTAATATTTTATGTTGGAAGTTGGCAAAATGGGTTTTGATAATGAAATATTTAAATACACGGTGTAACATAATAGGCAATTATCTTATTGGAAAGTGACAAAAAGGAAATGGTAATTCAACGGGGATATTTTCATAATCCACTGTAATCAAAAATGAAAAGGGTGCTCAAATGCATTTTGGCTTTTAAGTTAATGTGATATAGATATTGGCAATAATCCTTAAATTCAAGATGACCATTTATATATTCTCCCAATTTTACATGTAAAAATAATATTGTTCAACTGTTTTTCATTTCGTTATATAATGACAATATTTAACACAGTGTAAACATAATATTCACAAAGACTGAATATCAAGACTGATTTACGGAATTAAGGTATGTTGATAATTTATTTATGTTGACCAAATTTCTTTAACCATTATCATATTATGTCAGTTATATCAGTTATGTCAGTATTGAATGAATACTCATGCAGAATTCTTATATTTTCTAGTCTTTTGATCTACGCTTCCTCTTTTAGATTTTATTAACTATCAAAACAACTGTCCTTAAAATATTGCGGTCTATACTTGCAGAGGTGAGTGGTGGGGGGGGGGGGGGGGGGGGGGGTCAGGGGGATCTCTCCCAAGGATTGTTTGATATACAGGTATGAAATTGTGGCCTCTTGTACATTTTCCAGTCTGAAGGTTGATGTACTTGAAGAAGTAACCTCTTCATTTTAGCGGGGTCATTGGGCTCCCCATGGAAATGTTTGAAATACAGGTATGAAATGGCGGCCTCTGATGCATTTTTTGTCTAAATTTTGCGGTACTGTGGGGGTGTTTCCATCACTTTAGGCTCCCCCAACCCCCTGGAAAATTTTGAAATATTGGTATTAAATGGTGGTCTCTGAAGCATTTTTTGGGTCTAAATTTTGAGAAATATTATTTCTTTGCCAAAATAGTTGGGTGAAACTTTGATGAGTATAGGTAACTTGTTAGTAACTTGGAGGTGGGGCACGGCCCCTCGGCCCGGCCCTGGATCCGGGCCTAGGTTACTCTTGTAGACTTTATTAGATGTTTCAGAATAATTTATATATCTTCTGTATTATATTTTATCAAGCAAATATATATTTCCGACATCATGATTTCTGTTACTTCTTGAAAGCTTGATTGAATTTAATGACGTTTTAATCTAAAGTAAGCTTGAAAAGTGCTAATGCCAGTGTATTAGGGTTAGTGTTCTCACCTTTGACATTGACCTTGAAGCACAGTACTGATTAATAATGGTTAATTTTTTCGTCAGATCTTGAAATTGTCAATAGTTATAATAACTGAGTATTCTGGACGAATAGAATAAATATTTTTTATACAGACGGGCTTTGCTATTTCTCTGTTCTTCCAATTTTTGATCATGACATATATGATTCTTTACATAACATGTTTTATTAACTGCATGAATGACTTCATACATTTCTGATATCATGACTTGACTAATGATATATTGATGTGTGTTTGAATGATATTTTGACCAAACGAGGGTAGAATTACGTAGACTTTCGTCATAACTCAAAAACGAAAAAAATATACTAAAACAAAAACTCTCTTCTAAAATATGCAAAATGTGTTTCATTTATTTACAAAATTTAACGCGTGTGTACCTAATATTGACAGCGCTATTAAAATAAGACATAGTTAAGGTTTGGAAAAGCAGGGAAAAGTGTCGTAGTTCCAGTGTAATTTCTGTCATATTATGTGTTTTCATAGAGTTTAGACATCTTACTTTTTAAAGTTTTGATAAGCTGTGTGCAAAATTATGTATCACTTTATAATTCCTGTTAAGACAAGCGTATAATGTGGAAATTCTGTATGTATTACATATTGACATAACCAGTCAGTGAACTTACTTACACACATGATACTTAATATATTTGTTCGTTTGAATTAAAGTGGAACTACACCTGTTTTTGGTTGCCCCACTTTAGATTTTACTTGTTACCCTTACAAGAAAATGCCATGCAATTTTAGATCACACCTTGTACATAGTTATATGACTATTAGAAACGTTTGCATTGGCTGGCAGCTTATAAATTTCGCCTTATTATTTAGTCATTCCTCAATATATTGATATCGGTAAATCAATATTTTTCCTATACATATTTTTCAAATTAAAACCAGATATAGAGGCAATCTATTTAAACGAGCTGTTAGATAAAAAACAGCAATACTTGACAAGTACGTTTGTGTATTTCATACCTACAGTATTAACTAAATGCACAGTCACTTATTTTTGAAATATCTTATAAATATAATGATACAGTAGAATAAGTGTAGTGTAAAATAAGTTGCTTATAGTCTTTTTTAAAACTAAACCAATAACAAACAAATATAATTATGCTAGTATTAAAAAGTTCTGTTTATGTTTTGCAGCAATATTCGTAGTGGTTTATATTTAAAATCTGCCTTAATTTAAAATCGTTCTGATAATTTAAAATAATAAAACAAATTTAATGAAAAAGTTAATTTAACTTGAGTGAAGTATGCTACATATTGATTTTTCCTTCAATGATGTGGTTACGAAATGTCATATAATGGAGTTTACATAATCACAAATTCATTCGTATTAATGTTTAAAATGATATACAAGTAATGTACATGTTGAGTGAATTTACAGTGTTGCAATTTACCTCACCCACCTAGCCTTGCGTTTATTCCATTATAATGCCCAAAAGTATCTGTATTACAGGTAAAACCAATAAAACATAAATCAAATTAGACTATAAAACAGTTTTGGTAATACTTGGTTGCTAAATCGTCTGAAAAACGTAGATTCAATGTGTTGATAAAAAACAATGACAATTTTCTGCCCAGTTTACCATGATTATAAATGCGCATATGTTATACAAAAATGATATTTCTGGCAAAAACGTTATTTTGGTACGTAGTTCAACACGTTTGCAATATTATTCTATACAAACACAAGAAATAACCTTACTTTCCATATTCTAACAAACTTTTACAAAATTTGTGCAATTGTCATAAAGTTTGGTAGCCATGCGGCGGGTATCTTGAATTTTGGTCGCCATATTGATTTTGAGGTTGGGGTCTCGATCAAATATTTAAGGCAATGTGTCAAACTATAATAATGCAAAGCGGTTTCCTTGTAAAATTATCTGAACGATTTGACCAATTTTGAGCTCTAAGCACTCTAACTATAAATGATATTTTAATTAGAAATAACTGAACACCAATTATCGCAGGTTTTATTTTGTATTGTTTTGTCTTGAGATTTCAGTGAGCCAGTATCTTTATCATTGCATGTATCAATATACCACACTATCTAGATGTTAGTCTTAATATGTTTTATTGCTTCAGTAGTGGACATTCTTTATCCCTTGAACTGCAGTTCAATAAAAGTAATACTTAGGATACCCTTTATCGTTTATCAGATTTTGTCTCAAGTTATCCATGCAATATTAATAGCAGGGCATATAGACGGATTTACAACGCTACTTGTTGCTCCGATGTTTTACCGGATGTCTTGGTTTTAATGCGCATGCTCTCTTTACTTGAGGCATAAAGACCGCTCAACAATAGGTAATCCTACATAAAACCATTACTATATTACGAATTGTTTTGCCACTATAAAGACGATTTTGATCTCACAATTTATTGTACAGAATGCCTTGATTGAAGATAGATATGTTATTTATCATATCTTACGTGAGAAGCCGGCTTTATTCTTATTCTCGTCAGAAAAGAACAAGCATTCCGATATCTAGATCCACTCATAAAACAAATACTTGTATAAAATAGAATAAGTGGAAACGCCACAGATCGCTCAACACGACTGAAACGAAAATGTTACAGGCTAGGTTTTATTGAGCCTATTCGTGGACGGTAGTGGAAATACATGCTACCGTCCACGTGAAATCATTACGTAACTACAATGTATTATGCAACTGGCATGATAAAACATAGGTCAAATATGTGATCAAGACAAAACATTGGCCTTGTTTGTAATTTCGAGGATGTCACCTAATTAGACCGAAACATGAACGTTACTGAAGCATTTAAGACTTCCGTCATCAGTGCTATAATTAGTACCCTTTCGGTTTAATATATCACGTGGCGGAGCTGTTTTGTTCACCAAACATAAACATGATGATATCACACGATATCTAAACATTTAATAAAACATGTAAGAATATTCTTTGGAACTTTGGTGGACAATTCCTTTTAAAACCAAGTTCACACAGAAACAAAAATCTAATTTCCAAAGTTCTAGCTCAAAAAGACCTTAAATTACAATTCGAGCTCAAAAAGGCCTTAAATTACAATTCGAATTTATTTACTGAAGGAAAATACGTAATATGTCTTGTAATGTACCGTGCGCAGAAATTATCAACCTTCAATTAATAGAATAATTATAATAAATTCCGCAGAAGTACACTCAACAAAATTCATAACCGGCCAGTTTATATTGTATTATTATTTTGTTGATAATTCATGTATTTACAAGAAATTCCACATACCGGCATTTGAATAGGTACTCCAGCAAATTATTGATTTGTCTTTGGCCGACTCACGACCAGCGTAACGCAGTAGGCGTTTTGACCAATATAGCATATTTTGCACGTGCAGGGCATGTGCAACAATATGCACGTATTCATGAACACTTTTGGCATTACTGACGGATGTCCTGTTAGAAAAACACATATCAAGGTAAAACTGACACAAGAGAAACGTGCTCGAGCTGACGGAATTTTAAAACAAAATTCCAAATCGGTCACTTCAATGAATTGTACCTGGGTTAAATTTCGCCAAAAGAGCTCGGATGATAGATAGCCACCGATTGAAGATTCTTGTAAACGGAAATACGGTCATGATGACCCAAATTTCAAGAAAGTAGGTCAGTAGGTCAAGATCACAGTCGAGTGACCCCTTATCACTTGGTGTCACCAGGTAATTATAATTAAACGGTCTAGGACATATGATCTGATAATTTTTGAAGTAATTTTTCATATATAACTCATATATCAAGTGACCCCCGGGGCGGGACCTCTTTTCAACTAGGTAATGATACATACAAAATATCAAAGGCATAGGCCTTGCAATATCAGGCAAGAAGATTTTTAAATTTTTTCCTATATAAATCAATGTCAAGCTTGGGATCCCCTAGGTGGAGCCTCTTTTCAACCCGGGTGGTGGGGGGGCATAATTTGGATATTGGTGGTAGAGGACCACTAGGCAATGCAACATAATAAATATCAAAAGCCTAGGCCTTGCAGTTTCAGACAAGAACATTTTTATTTTTTTTCCTATACAATTCTTTATGAACCATGTAAACCCCTAGTCGGGGCAATATTTGACCCTAAGGAGGATCATTTGAACAATCTTGGTAGAGGCCCACTAGATGATGCTACATACTAAATATCAAAGCCTTGGAACTGTGGTTTTGGACAAGAAAATTTTCAAAGGTTTTCCCTATATAAGGTTTTATAAACCTTGTGACCTACGGGGCGGGGCAATATTTGACCCTAGGGAGATCATTTGAAAAATCTTGTTAGAGACCCACTAGATGATGCTACATACCAAATATCAAAGCCCTAGGCACTCTTGTTTTGGGTAAGAAGATTTTCAAAGCTTTCCTATATAAGTCTATGAAAACCATGTGACCCACAGGGCGGACCCTTATTTGACCCTAGGGGATAACTGAACAATCTTGGTAGAGGACCACAAGATGATGCTACATACCAAATATCAAAGCCCTAGGCCTTGTGGTTTTGGACAAGAAGATTTATTGATTTTTGTCCTTCCTGTTGCCATGGCAACAAGAGTTCTGTACGTAATTCAGTTCTTTGAAAAAATTTTAAAGACGACTATCCAAGGATCATGCCTGTGAAGTGTCACTAAACTCGGACTGGTGGTTTAGGAGGAGATGTCGTTTAAAGGAAAGTGTGGACGGACGGAGGACGGACGAACGAACGGACGCCGGACGGTGAGCAATCTCAATAGCTCACCTTGAGCCTTTGACTCAGGTGAGCTAAAAATGGAAATGACCATCAAAGTAACAGGTACAAACAAATTATATCAAAATTCTTTTGAAATTGCAAAAAATATTTACCCACGTGTCGTAAATGTATTCCGGCTAGCAACAGCTCGATCGCGTTGCTCTCGTGTCAATTTCACCATAATGTTCGTTTTTTCTTTTAGAAGTTTTGTCAGTAATGGCGAAGGTGTAATTGAACACGTGCATGTTGGTGCACATACCCAGCACGTGCAAAATATACAATATTGGTCAAAACGCCTACTGCGGTTACTTTGGCCATGAGTCGGCCAAAAGTAAATCAATAATTATCTGCAGTACCTTTTCAAATGCCAGTATGTGAAATGTCTTGTGAATACATGCATTATTTAATTTAACAAAATAGTAATATAATACAAACTGACCGTTTAGGACTTTTGTTGAGTGTATAGATCAAGGTCTACAAGAGATAAAGAAAGTGAGTGTAGGACAACCCTCCATGCAAACCGCTCACGCTCTGTTAAATTTGACCGCTGCGGTCACCACCCCACCACTTTGATATTGTTAAGTAAAAACTTCAAAATTTAAAAAATCAATAGAAATAAAAATAAAATAACAATTTTAAGATGACAAATATCTTTACGAATGATTGATCCCCTTTTGGGAATAATTGGATACAAAATCAAAGTAGGGATTGTGTCTCGCTTTGTTAAATATAGCATGGGGGACAGTGGGGGATTTTGTAGGTGTACGTGCCGGAGTGGGTGGAGGGGTACATTATTTGGAACAAATCAACCCCGTCGAAAATCTTTAGTTCTTGAATTTTCAACATTCATACTTTAACTACTTTTAATTAAACTTTTAATTTTTAACTTCGACTTTTTAATGATATTACTATGTAAGCTAATTGCGGCAGGTTGGAAATTCTGTCAGATAATGTCCTTATAAACATAAGCATTTTAAATTGATGGAAACTATCAATGTCTCACTTCTCTTTATCCTAAATTTGTCGAGATGAACGATAAATATAGCTGAAAAATAGTTTATTGCCTGTTCCTCATGAATCCCTAATCATCAATTATAATGCGTATTAGTTGAAGTAATTTGAATTTGAGCAAAGCAGTCGTGGATGTGCAAAGGTTTACATATATTTTTCTTCGTCCTGTAGTATAAATTTATCATAATACAGACTAATTTTGATCGAACAGATTAAAATGTGATATAACTGTAACGTAAAATTTTACTTCCTTTGCAGCTAAGGATCGTGCCATGTGTAAATCCATCTATAGAGTACTCTTGAGCGGATATATCTACAACTTCATTGGGTTCTAGGTCATGGCACATTTTCTATTGTAGCTGATAACTGTATAAACCGTTTAATTAAGGATTTCATCTACTGCAATACCTTTTGAAACCCGTCAATATTTAAAATACACACATTTTTATTGTTTCACTCACTGGCATCAGACCAGAAAGAATAAAGTCACTGTACATGTTATATCCTACCATTAGGAACCATGGCCATAAACGGAAAGGTACACTAACCCATTTCAATCGGACTTTTCTCACTTACAACGCGCAGTTCGATAAAGGGTACTTCGTAATGCATATTGAACAATTTATCTTCCATCGTGCACGGGTCACAGGGTCTTAATATTTCTGCGAAGTTTATACCTTTGTGTAATTCCGGTCTAGAATATTGAATTATTCTGATTGGCTGAAATGTATGTCAATCGTCATTATACTACACGTGTACGCTGGAATGTGTTTATGAAACATAAATGTGCAATGTGAATAAAATAAACAATACAGCTGTGTACATTTCAAATTCAAAATCATTTCTAAGATGATTTCATCATTTCACATCTTATTGTATAATTGTATTGTTTGTTTACATTTCGCCTAATATGTGCAACCGGGCCTGTCGTCTAGACTGGAAGTTTATTAGGGATGGAAGATAAATTACACCTCGATCAACATGCTAGTACCCATTTACCGAACTGCGCGTTTTGCAATAATTCTTAATATAGCATACCTAAAGGTAGGGTTTAAGATGTACAATGGCATTTTAATTCTGGTCAGGTGCCAGTGGTTTTACTTACACGCGTGTCATATAGGCTTAAGAGTTTATATTTCTTTTCTTAAGCCCGAGTCACACTGCCTGGTATCAAGGGCTATGTATTAGGTCGTTTAAAAACCACAATAGAATGGCAATAAACGTAGAAAACCTGAAAGAAATGCTACACAGTAACTGCGCATTTTCCAAACATGGTTGTTTAAGACTGTTCAAAACAAACGTGGAGAATCGATATACATTTGTACGTAGCATATACCTTTCAGCACGCTGTGAAACGTATTACAACGCACATAAAACTCACTAAAACGTAGTAGAAACGTACACAATTGTACTAAGCCAAACTGGACGGCCATATACGTACTATTACGTATCAGCCTTGATATGTTTTGCTACGTTTAATTCTAATGTGGATATTATGTATTCCAGAGCCTATTGCAGTTATTCTGCGACACGATTTGTACACACAACCAAACGATGCGGGGTGTTGTAAGTAATTTGGCTGCACTTTGCTTTTACAAATACTTTCAGGATGGTAAGTATAGTGTATATCGTTCCAAGGACTCGGAGTGATATCACAAATCATCTTTTAAATTCATATTAGATATCGTAATTTTAATCATCATTTTGAAGAAAATTCGATGTCTGAACAACTATTACAGTTTGTTAAATGAATATTGGTATAATTACAAGAAATACATATACTATTTGTTAAATTCCCTTATGTAAACTACTTCATAAACCCCGGAATGTATCTAAGGACTTGTTTACTTATCAAATGATTTAAATTGTTTATAGTTTTCGTTTTTTATGTTTAGCGGTTGGGGTAGGTGTTATTACAACAGACCCTCTCAATATATATATCAGGACTGTTGCCACGGCTGGACAGGCTCTCAGTGCTCGATACGTGAGTCGAAGTTTGACAATATTCTAACAAACGACCCTTGAAATACATAAACACTACTTTCTGTTTCATTTTCGGCATATTCCAACAGAAATGATACCACACCTCTTCACTCTGTACCCAATGTACAAATGCAGTAAATTTCTTATACAGTCCTTAGATTAAAAAAACAAACACATTTATTTGTTTACTTCAGTCATGTTAACAGGTGTTCAGTTGATAACAGATAATTACAATTATAGGTAATGACTATATCGATCACTGCACACCCCTAGCATCTTTACGTAAAGTTATAAACGATACATGTTTGATGCTGTTTTGATATAGCCGTATGCAGCAAACCATGTGGAAATGGCGGTACTTGCATTGGTCCTGATCAATGCAAATGTCCAACCACCTTCACAGGACAACAATGTACAGCAAGTAAGTGATACGAAAAAGCGTTTGAAATGAAAGCCGTATTACTAGTAATAATTTCACAAAACCATAATACTGTTGAAAACAAAACTGTTTCAATGCTTCGCATAGTCAACACAAATCTTTAAGCTATTTTCCAACCTATGGAGAGGTGTATTCCTACGCTGCAATGGTTTCAATGGACGCAACCCGAGTGAAATTATTTCGCAGGACGTATAGCCGCCAAAGTGTATAAATAGTGTTCAAAGACGGTTTTACTATAATTTATTTCGAATTGTAAAATTTTGATCAAATATGACAGAACTGTTGCTTCTCGCATGTATGGCGGCAAACGGCATATCGTCACGCTCCTTTGTTTACACACGCCAGGACCGGGAATGGTAATACGTCTTGCGTAATTATGGTGGCCGGTTGCGACCATTTTAAGCCAAAGAGCAATTTTATCGCCTGTGTATAAAATGTTGAAAGCAACTTACAAATCTGCAAGATTTCCTGTCGAAATCGTACATAATGTCGCGGGGAACATATAAACCGCGATATTGTATTATAGTTGTTGTAAACAGCAAGGAACATTTTGACTCCTGTTGCCGGTAGCGTCCATGTTTTGATTTTACATTTTGCCCCTCGTCATTCTATAAAAATTCAAGGAATAGAAAAAACGCGACATTTATTGCAATTTTAGTAGAAATTCTAAAAAAAAAGCTTTAGTTTTTTGTTTTATATGACAAATGTTTCTAGGCTTAAAAACCCGAGATTAAAATTTAATGTTTAAACTTGACTTTTTATAAGTAGGCATCAAAAGATAAATATAGCGGATTAAAATTGCCGCAATCGGCTAACTAAAATAAGAATGTGTTTGCGTGGCTTATTCTAATATGTAGACAGAAAATGTCGCGGTTTCGTCTGTAATTTGCTACATTTTGTGACATAAGTGTTACAGATACTTTATAAAACTTCGACATAAAATCTCAAACGTTACCCGCGGCATTTTATAAACTTACGGAAAATTTTCTCAAACGGACGCTACCGGCCATCATATGGAATAGTTCCATTTGGGCGCAAATGATGGCGAATTAATCTGCACAGCGAATAAAGAACCAATTGTGTGTATAAATTAATCAATACAGTTGTTCTATGTGACATTTTGTTTCAAACATGTTTTAATAGAAGTAAAATATTTGATCAGAGTTGAAAGCGCTATTTCGATTCTTATATGGTGCTAATTAATGTCGGCGTGACGTCAACATATTATCCTTGTGAATATGTATGCAATGTAATATTATATATTCGCTTTTGCTTTTGCTGCAATTGTTTTAAGTTTTTTCTTCTCACTACAAATTTAAGTGTTTTCTTCAATTACACTCTATTTTCTTTTCTTGTTTACAAGACGTCAAAAAGTTTAAAACCTTTTTTAAGTCACTTATAAGTATTGTTCAGTTCAGATTTCAGTTTTGCACGTCATGAACATTATAAAGCACATCAGTTTCCACTTCAGCTAACTTGCATCCATCTTGATTCTCAAACCTTTATCCCCTGATAAAATAACTATACAAAATGAATCTGAACCAAAAGAGTTGGTATCCAACACGCGATGTACTTTACTGTAGACTGCCTAACACCTTTGATTTGCTTTGCACGACTATAAGGCTTATCAGCAGTCTAAATCATTGCAGTATTATCCAGTATGTAGGAATGTGGCCGAGACAGGATTGAAAAAAACAAACTTGAGGCGATATGTATTTAAAGCGAAATAGAAAACAATAAAAAACGACTCTGTCGCGAAAACATGATAACAAAATACAACCTAAGCGATATAACATAGGAATGGGACGGAAAAACTCTCGGGATGCTATTTCATGGAAAAGAGATAAAAATGTATAGTCGGAGGTTGTATACATGATAGTATATTGACAAGTATAAATTAGTGTACTCATTAAAATATTATTTTTATAAATGTTTTAAAAGCTTTGGTCTAATTTTCGAAATTGATATTTTATTCTAGGATCATGAATTATCAATATTTTGCATACCGTATATTTCTGCTGTGGTTGCTTTTTATATATCATTTTCCAAAATTCAGATATTCCGATACTGACAACGCACGTTGTAACTGCATCGACGAGTGCAACATCAAAGCCTGCAAGTTTGTCATCGAGGTGAACTGATTCACTCGCCCTACTTGTTACAATAACAATCGCCTACTGTTACACAGTATTTTTGCTACAAATATATGTTCAAACGTGGGGATATCTTTATTACTTCTTTTCTAAAATGTCAAATGTAAAACCATTAAGACACAGTAAAATACGAACATTTTAGACTTTAGTCTTTCCAAACTAAAAGAAGCAAAATAGCCAAATTAGAAATCAGTAAATCTATTCATTTGTTTTGCTTTCCATAGTTACCTCTGGAAACAGTAAAACATTCAGTTAAATTACAGTTACATATTTCAAGAGGACAAAATAGACACTTTAAAAAATTTTTTACGTTCAAGATTGAAACCCATTGAATTTCATGCTGAAAACTTATTTGATCTATCATTGATCTTTCATATAGGTCGCCTTGGGTCTTAAGCGGAAATATTACATCTGGTATGTATAAAATTACATTTGATAATAAGAACTACATTATGTAAAGGAGAAAAGCCGAAAACTGCCCATTATGTAAAAGATTGAACAAATCGAGACGCAAATTGCCGAGATTGTCCATTCTTTCACATAATGGATAGCTTATTACTTTTAAACATTGTCTTCACGAAACAGTGAATATTTCCGTGATACTATGAATTTCTGTGTTATTGTCCTCTTTAAGGCAAAGGCAATTCATAGCTTTGTATATCTGCACTAAACTAAAAACAAGTTAGTCTGAGCTAAAATTAAATTGCACATACAGGTTTACTGTAATTAAAAAGGTAGTTTAGCCTTGATGATACTCAGTCTGAGAAAAGTTTTAATACATTTTTGATGCATTGGAATGCTTTGAAGTGCCTTTACACAACTTAGATTTAACTTGACCCTATGATACGTGCATCAGTAGTTGCCCATGCTTTGTCCGTCACGGTGATGAGTTTGCAGTATTATATAAGTCAAGCAATTTAATATAATGACGGGTCCAGGTGGAGACATTCTGAAATGTATGTTTATTTTTCAAATACATGTATTAACTCAGCAATGAAACAGAAATTCCAAGAAAAGGATAAGTTATCATTAAAATCGTTTTTTTCTCTCCCAATATATTAATTTATGAAAATAAAATGTAATTCAATTTTATGTCTTCTGTTGAAATTCTGTTTTGATTATGTTAGGAAGGAAAATCAAACAGCTTGATTTGAATTTTCTGAAAAAGACTTTTTGACTGGCGAGGGGCTTTTAAGGCTGCCCTTGTCCGTCTGTTTGTCCATCCGTCCGTCCGAATTTGTGTCACGCATATCTCAAAAAAGTATTTGACAAAGAGTCATCACACATCACAGGACTGTTATTCAGTATGATTTGAAGTTGTGCACCTGGTGTTTTAATTTGGATCTCACACAGCGAGACCAGACTTGGTAAAAATATGCGTTAAAATGGCTAAAAGTTTTATTGCATGTATTTAATAACATTTTGAACTTGGATTATGATACATTACAGGAGTATTATTCTTTACGTGGAGTTGGGCACATGGGGCTTAGCTCTATCTTTTATTCAGCCAGACCAGTTATGGCCTTGACTTTGTCAAAAATACATCATAAAATTGCATAAAAGCTTATCTTAAACGTATTTGACCAAGGGTCATGAAACAACAAAAATATCATTCAGCATGTGAAATTATGCACCTGCGGATTTGTGACAATGCATTTGGTGCTTATGGAATTTTGACAGCAATCTCCAAACTACAACATTTGGGGAAATGAGCTTCTTTCTCTGTGATTACTAAGTTTTCTATCATTATCACAAGAAAATTACCCGTATCACATAACTAAGTGGACATTTCACATTATGACGACTTCCTTTCTCGTTAGAAGAAAATATTTCGCTAATTACAATAAATAATACCGTAATTGCAGAAAAGTACTATCGTTATAATGAAGTCATTTAGGTAGATTTTTCTCGTAATATCGAAACGTTTGGAAAATTTTTAGAGCATTTGTTTTCTTTTTTTTTTACTTTGTTTTGTTTTGTTGTGTGTAACGTCGCACCGACACAATTATAACTCATATGGCGACTTTCCAGCTTTGATGGTGGAGGAAGACCCCAGGTGCCACTTGGTGCATTATTTCATCACGAGCCAGCTGGATGGCTTCCTCACATGAAGAATTCAATGCCCCGTGTGAGGCTGTAACCCCCATCGGTGAGGAGCAAGTGATTTGAAGAAAGCGAATTAAACCACTCGACCACGGATGCCCCCATTTATTATTTTGTTTTACGTTTTAGTAGAAAGGTGAATTAACATATTTCTGAAAACGATTTCAATAAAAGTCTGTAGAGCAAATTTGTTAACAAATTTTACACGCACACTGCATGAGAAAGGTATATCTGCAGCATTCTCATAAATAAAGGAAATTTTAAATGTATTTTATGCATGAAGTACTTGCCAGCAGTTTTCGGCCGAAAATGCCATAGCAAGTGCATTTCTGCGGTACTATTCTGGAGCGATTTAGGGATCGCAATATACAACGAGTATTTGACTTAGTGTTTGATCTTATTTTTTTCCTGAAAATTACGAGGTCAATTTTGGCTAAAGTCATACGGTCCCCTTCAGACTTTTTATTCCATGCTATAATTTCTGTAAAACGTTCCAGTTTATATTTCGATTTTTTGTTTTAAATTTCATAGGTTGATGTACTCGAACCTCTCAACGCACAAGGTTGTTACCATGCATATGCAATATATGCTAACTGTCCATTCTTAAAGTATACATTGTTTTAGGATTTGACAGTTACAGGTTAATAATAGATGGTTATAGTAAAATTATCGTGTATATAGAACTTTATCGGTACAATAACCTATATAATGGACAAAACTAAGACAGGATTACGTACAAAACCATATTTTAACTGTAAAACCATGACATAAAATGCATATTTGGAGTTAAAACCATTGCTTTTGAAAACTTTAGGTTAGCCGGACGGTATTATTTTCATTGTGCTCTTAACAGTTTTAGCCCTAAAACATGTTCCATTGACCTGTGTTATCTTTATTGTTGGGTCGGCCCATTCTTATTTTCAAATACTAGTGGCTGTTTAAAGTGTTTTTTTTCGAGAAGCCCATTAACGAATTACTTAAACAATTTGTATGGCCTATGTTTAGATTTAGGACAGGGACTGCATTTTAATCACTTCCAATGAGCCAAACTGCTATTATTTTGCTGAAATGCGTTCTTTCCTGCCAAAAAATCTTCTTATAGATGTCATTCAACTTTCACAACAAACAGTTGCAAAGATATTTGACGGCTGTTAAACTTTGCCTCAAATTAGGACTAATTGTTTTCTTATCCTTTCAGATTATCGAGTCCACTGATTCAATGTTTTTCAAAAAATATAGTCCATGTTAGGAAGTTTTCATTACCGCTCATGGAAAACGCAATCAGAATTAACCTGCTTATTTTGCTAGGATGTTTTGTTTTCTTCCGTAGGACAGAATTATACATGACATCAGACGAAATGATCTACATAACTTCTTGTCAGTTAGAGCATTCCAGCGTTGAAAAATGATAAACAATTCATTTCAAGATTAGTTTAATACCCCAGTCACACATACGGCGTGGATAGCTACGTTATGCCACGGGTAGAAGAGTAGTAATCCGTATCGATCCGTACTTGAGCAATACGGATTGGTACGGATCGATGCGGATAACTACAATATGGTACGGCTCAGACACGGATCGATATTGATTACTACGTTTCTATCCGTGGCAAAACGTAGCTATTCGCGCCGTATGTGTAACTGGGGTATAAAATAACAGTAGTAAAGATAAAATGCAATTTACAGAAATGAAAAAAAATGTATTTAAGTCAAAGACGAGAACCGCAAAGTAGAAATTTTAAATTGACGATTTCTATTCCTTATATATGGTTATGATACATTTAACGAATTTGTCACGTCACCATAAACAAACATCTTACGTCTACCATATACAAGTATCAAGATGGACATTCTCAATTCTGCTTAAACATAATTAATTGCGTTAACAGATTATACATCCACATTGTATACACATTTGTGTAGAATATACGTTTGCTTTTGCTTCAGACTGTGTTCCAGAAGACAAAGATGTCGTATTTCTAGTCGACAGTTCCAGCAGAGATGGAGAACAGAACTTTCGAAAAGTGAAAGATTTTATCAAACAAGCAATAGGAACATTTGATATCGGTCCTAATCTAACACGAGTGGGTTTGATTCTTTTCAACAAGAATGCAACGATCGCTTTTCCATTGGACAGGTATAATGCATCACAAGACATACTAAATGCTGTAGAAAATATTGCTTACAAACCAACAGATGAAACAAATACAGGTATGTGAATAAATCAAAAGTATTTGCTTATAAGTCTGATGTTAGGATTACAGTAACCTTCGCTCAACATTCTGCACACATATTCGGTTTTGTATGTACTTTTATCTGTAATTTGAATAAACCTATGTTATGGCATCCTTGATATACCTATAACTTCTATCTATTCTATTCTATCAGTCAGGAAAGTGTGGCGTAAACATATTCTGCAGAGTTATGGGACTTTGTTTTTGTACTATACAATATATAGAGTCTGCATTATGCAGTCTTGTGCGCGCCTTCCCCCGAACCATTGCACACAATTTAATTTATCTTCACATATTAAGTGATCAGTATCAACCTTACTTGTGCATGGTGCATGTTAGATTCTTTCAGAAAAATATTCTGCAGAGTTATGGGACTTTAATTTTTGTTACTACACTATATACATAGAGTCTATATACATACAGTCCACATAATTATGCAATCTTGTGTGCGTCAAATCGCAATGTACAGTGTCAGTGCGTGCGGGGGTGGGGGTGTACATTCATCACCTTCAGTGATAGCTCTAGTTGTATTTGTCTTTCACAGTTGAGTAATGATCCATAAACGTGTTTCTATATTTATCCTTCGAATTTATATCTGGCGGTTTGTCTATAGTTTTCTGAGAGCTTTTCATCAAGACAGACCGACAAGGTTTTCAACAACACTGGAAACGTTGAACAGATATGTAACAGAATACGTAGGTTTTACAGGAGTGCATCTCTATCGCGCAATACATGCAGGCAGCTGTGAGGTTTATAGTATCAAAAAATATATCAGCACACATATAGAAAATTACCGTTCTACGTAAAGGTATCGTAATATTTTTATTAATAAGCAATCAATATCAAAGCTATATAATAGCTATTGGCACACATCTAAGAATGAATGAAACAAATAGTCCCATTTGTTGACTGGTGAATTGTTATAATGTTTCTTTTTTTATAACCGTAATGTTCGTAATATATATGTAGGCGATGCCTTGGAGTTAGTTCGCAAACAAGGATTCACCTATGATCGCCCAGATGTTCCAAACATTGCGTTTTTAATCACGGATGGTTATTCATCTGACAAAAATTCAGCGATAGTACAGGTAGGTCAGAATAGGCATATAAATATCAACAAATATTCTGTTGACAAATAGGTGCATAAACTAAGGAATGTCACTAAAGACATGCGCATTTGGAGACAAATTAAACATGATCTTACCTCCTACAAGTTTCTAACATTTCTATTGGTCAATAGATGTCACGCGGAGACAGGATATGTTCCGTATCCTGCAAGTTCATTTCAGATATGAATTTTGATTTGAAACAAAATGGCTGCCGCATTGCTGGCATACTTGAATCAAGTCGGATTACTAATTAGCTCCACATGGATATCGTTTCCGAGAGTAAATTAGTGTTTTCTTGTCGTTTTCATTATTCTTAGTTTAGGCTCGTTAAGTTTGACGAAAGTTAGCCGTAAAAGCGGAATAACTCTGTATAGTACACGGATGTTGAAATTTTGTTTTAAGTTGAATCATCGTAAAACAAAGGAATTGACATCTTTGTTACTCAGCAGAGTGTTGTAGGATCATTTAATCTACGTGCACATAAACAGAAAACGGGATGAAAGCAGCAGTTTCAAGATATTTCTGACATCGTGAAATCCGATGATTTTCGAAAGGATGGAACAGATATCTGATCTAAACCAGTTCATAACCTGTGTAAATGAGCTCTTGTGTTTTGTAATTTAATCAAAATACAGGTCATTGTGCATACTATGGCTGGTATTAGTCAACAATAAACAAAACATGATAACCAAACAAATGAATTCAGGATGATTCTAGTCTGCACTGTAAATTGCTTTGTTAGTTTACAAAATGTGTCGAATATAGCAATTAAGTAAAAGGTAGTCGGCAAGTTATAATCGTTACACAGCTTGTTGATGGCAGGATACGGGATATACGCTGTCTCGAAAATCCATATGGATTTCCTCGACAGCGTATATCCCGTATCCTGTCACCAACAGGCCGTGTAACTAATATTATCTAATCAATAGTTAAGCAGAAACAATTTGAAGATGTTTCCTTTATGACAAATACGCAGATACAGATGCAATAAAGAGGTATGTGAATAACTATATATTTATTTCACTGTAATAAGTGCTTCTAACATTAATTCAAAAACAACTTGAAATGCACCACATACGCTACAGTACAATTACGAATCAGTTAATATTTACGTTTTGCACCAACCAGATGTACCTCAACATGAATATGAGTAATATACAATTACTTGGTTATGTCGTACAATGTACATTGTACCTAGCATTCAGTTGTTTGATTTATAACTTTGACACACCGGTATGCAGAATTTACCACGTGAAGAAAAGCCTCATGTAAAATGATAAAAGTGACAAAATATGCAGGAATTATCAAGCTTCCTTCTGTTTATTACAGGCTCGTCTAGCAAAGCAGAACAATACCATACAGATTATCGCAACCGCAGTTGGCCAGTTTGTAGACTTCAACGAGCTGGTAGACATAGCTAGTAATAATCCGTACACGAACCAAAGCCTTATATACCATGTCGACGATTTTGACGATCTCCACATTAAGTCTTTAGAAAATGTATTTACCAGTGTAATTTGTGGGTGTAAGTCAATATTAACGTATGAATGGGTAATTTTATAGAAGGTTGTTGTTTATTTACCAAAATAAATAAATTTAAAGTGAAACAAAGAAGTAAGGTAAAATATGAAGAAAAAAAAAAGAAAATGACTAAAGATGTGGATGAAAAGTTATAATATAACTATATATATATGTCTTTGTCTGGTCAAGTAAATTGTAAAGAAAAAAAATAACATTACACGAGTTACTTAATATTTGCCTACCGGTCTCGTTTATATATATGTTTATTCTCTACCACATCGTTTAATGGCCAGAAACGTTTTCCACTGAAGAAGCAAACGTAAATTAATTAGTCATGAGTAAGTGTTTATATCTTGTGGAGTTTGAGGATGCAGCGTTATAAAACTAATAAACGTATATATTCCCGTTAGACAATCTGACAAAAACCAAAAGTCAATTTATTTACATGTTAATATTCATACCCATATACGACTGCATTCAATGCATGAAAATACTTTGAATTGCAGAATTTAATTATGTTAAGGACTTTATACGTCATTACTTTTTAGGAACTTGCCCCTGATCAGGAGGTTTGATCAAATATTATTATATTATTATGGACTATTACTGGAGTATGTTCAAATTAAATATTTTCAACATATATATATTTTTTTAGAAACACGTTTTTATAGTTAATGATTCGATACTTAACATCAGCTTTTATGATTTTAGTTGAACTGTCTACTTTACCACCTAAAGAGTCAATATCAACTTTGTTCGCTTCGGTGACACCGCCTTGTTATGATATAGTGAAAAATTGTGATGAATATCGCAAGGATATGTGTTCAAGTTACCGTCCGTGGGCAATTAGACATTGTAAAAAGTATTGTGGGTTTTGCCATGGTAAACATTTTTCAATTATTTTGCTAATATGGCAGTCACGATGCAATCTGCAACATATTTTATTGATATACAATTATCCAATAAAACATTGTTATAGTTTGGCAGATTACTGAAACAATACTGCATTTGGTGATGCAAGCATGAAATTTGGCATGTGTACTCGTCTGAGTCTACATTTTTCAAAAAGCAGGTTAGCCACTTAAAAATCCAAAATGGCGGCCATTTTTCAAGATGGCCGCCGCAGGAAGTTGCTTTTTGACTTGAACAGACCTATACTGAGTTCATTCTTGTCAATTTTGAGGAAAAATATCTCTTAAGATGTTTTGAATGTGCGAAACCTAGTCTTGATACACAAACGACTGGTTTCAAAATCCAATATGGCGTCTTTTTTCAAGATGGCCGCCGTTTCATGTAAAAAGTACTAATTTGCCATTAACACTGACGTTTCTAGTTAAATTACTTTTAATGTCACAGTCAAATGACACATTTAGAGTGTTGAAGGACAGTTTTGGTCTCGCCTGCGACTTTAGGAACTGACGGCGGACTAAAGCATAGCTTCTCCGGCGGCAACGGCGATGACGACGGCGGCGGTTGCGCCAACGTTAAGTTTATATGTCAAACCTTTTTCTCAGAAAATACTTTGTTTATTAGATTAAGACTTTACATATGCCTTTGTTATGGTCAAATAACACATTTAGAGTGTTGAAGGACAGTTTTGGTCTTTTCCTCTTTGGTCACAATTACAGTAGTTCGGCAATGTTATCCGAAGTGTGAACGAAATGTGGTCATGTTGCTAGACGAAGGGTTACTAGCAACAGAAAAATCTCACTTAATGGGTGCAGTTTCTTGAGGGATAATGATAACAAGACTGATTTTTTCATTGTTTTTTAGCCGACAGACATTTTGAAATGCATACACAACTTACAATAATTGTGACCAGAGGGAAAAAGGCTGTGTGCAATCTGGAAAGCAGTCTTGAAGGTCTGACACCATGTTATCATGAGGAAGCCGATACACGGATGTTCATGCACAAAGACATGCTGTTGTGCATGGTCCTAAACAGCTTGTCATTAAAGCTACAGACACAGAGTAAGTTTCCATCTCTATTCATGACCAAATATGTATTTTTTGAGCTGAAAGATCTTGGCCGTGAGCAGCTGTTGGTAGCCTTCGGACAGGGAACAAATTTGAGATGGATTCCCATATATGATGTCATTTAATCAATCGGCCATGAGAAAGCAAAAGGTATTGCTCTCCATGCGTTTACAGGTGATGATGTTGTGTCAGGTTTCTGGGGAAACAGTAACAAGGCTGTTTGGCAAATCTTTGTCCGGAAGTGACAGATGTCTTTAAGAACCTAGGTGTATATCTGCAAGTGATCTCTAATGAGGACAATGTGGTTCTTGAAAAGTTTGTTTTAATGTATGACAGGTCAAGTTCTATAGCAGATATTTATGGCGTCAGACTGGACATGTTTGCCCGAAAACAGAGGTCATATGATGCTCTTCCCCCAATTTAAGCAGCCCATGCCGAATACACAAAGCGTGTTGCATACCAAGCTGGATGCATATGGGGGCAGGCACTGTTTTGCCAAATGGAAGTCGAGAATCCTGCTGAATGGGGATGGGAGAAACAAGGTGACCTTTTTTCTAGCAGATACACTGGACAACGATTCTACCAGTTGCAGATATCTGTAAAGAACTGACCAACTGTGCATGTAAAACAGAATGTTGTGGTATGTGTAAATGCTATCGTTTTGGACTCCCGTGTATAGACCTATGCAGCTGCAAATGTGACAACTAATTGGCCAAAATATAAAGTCTTGTGACATGTCTTCCAGAGGAAACAATTACAGTAGATCTGCATTGTTTTACCTATAACACAAAGCAGGTCTTTTGTTTGTCAAAATTGATATGTCTACGTGAATTGCTATATACATGTACACTTTAATTTTAAAAATGTCCGCGTTATATAACGTTGGACCACAAGTTCCAATCAAGCAGTGACGGCCATGAAGGAACATAATTAAATAATATTCCATTTAGAGACACAAAAACCTAACGTTGAAATTTCTAAATTAAAAAGTGGAAAATTTTGTTAACATTCATGTCAGTGTTATGGAACTTAGCTTGGTATATTGCCTAATGACCTTGGAGGCATGTGTGAAGTTTCAGCCAAATAAACCTAGTAGTTTCTGAGAAAATGACTTAATACGAAGACTTTACGTTGAAATTTAATAAGGGAAATAATTTTGTTAGAAGTTTCAACCCAATAAACATAGTAGTTTCTGAGAAAAAGGCAACATAAAAACTTAACGTTGACGCAACCGCCGCCGTCATCATCGCCGTCCCGCTGGAAAAGCTACGCCTTAATCCGCCGTCAGTTCCTAAAGTCGCAGGCAAGACAAACACTGTCATTCAACACTCTAAATGTGTCATTTGACTATGACAGTAAAATTAATTTAACTAGGAACGTCAGTGTTAATGGCAAATTAGTACTTTTACATGAAACGGCGGCCATCTTGAAAAAAGACGCCATATTGGATTTTGAAACCAGCCTTTTGTGTATCAAAAATAGGTTTCGCACATTCAAAACATCTTAAACGATATCTTTTCCTCAAAATTGACAAAAAATGAACTCGGTATATGTCTATTCAAGCCAAAAATAGACTTCCCGTGGCGGCCATCTTGAAAAACAATTTTGGTTCACCACGAACTTAAAACATAATAAGATAACTTTTTTTAGTTTTAGACTGTAGTTACGCATCGCATCAGAGAAATATTAGACATGTGTCCGAATACATTGATATACTTTAACTGCAACTTTAATATGTAATTTTCGTGTTTACTTTGCTCTTTTGGCGCTAAACGATATGCAATGATACAAAATAATCCGATGGTAAGACAAAATTCAGACTGTGTAAATGTATGCGATAAGTTTTTGTCTTTAAGGGGCCACTACAGCGGCAAAAACATGTGCCGATCAAATAGGCAATTGCAGAGAATATGGCCCTGATATCTGCATTTCAACAGCATTCAAGAAATGGACAAAGGACTACTGTTCCAACTTTTGTGGACTTTGTGGCAAGTTATAATTTTGCTGATCCTTTGTATATTTTAGAATTTACGATCCAATATAATACGGTTATTATAACAGAAGCTCGATCTGGGATGCTGTATTCGGCTTGAGTTGATTTTGCCAGATCGGATTTCTTGAGGCGTGCAAGCACCGTGTGTGATCCGTCTTTGCCAAATCCACGAGAGCCGAATACAAAATCCAAGATCTAGCTACTGTTGTTATGACCCTTTCATTATTATTACCTCGACCTTTTTATTTTTAATTTGTGATCGAACGAAATTGGAAATGTTTGTTGATGTTAAAATGAGTGATGTGATTGTGTGCGCTATTTAAATAACTGTACCAGCATATGCATATTCAATGAAAGAAGACCGGCAACTCACAATACAAAAGGTACAATACGGAATTATTTTCTGCCTGGTCATATTTTAAAATACTTTAGAAATACAATCCGAATGTTTGACAGAATTTATATAGGTACATGTATATAGTAAAATCTAATATTTGAACGATATTACATTTGTATCAAGAAATATTCACACGTTCTGTAGATGAAATATTGTGTGGATTTAGGAGCGCAGTATTGGCAAAAGAACAAGTGCGCACTAAAGAGACCGGAATGACAAAATATCACTCCATTACGATTTAGTGCGATATATTCCGAGCAGCAAAATGCTGCTAACTAAATGAAAGTTTGGAACATTAACTTTAATATGGTGCCCGTGTTCAAGCGCGTGCCGGTTTTTGATTGAATATCAGGTCAAAGGTCATTACCTTTGAAACAGCAGTTGGGAGTGTTGAGTTACTTTTAACAGAATGACACTATAAGTGTCATACCTTTAAACTATTAAAACATTTTCCAAATTTGTATATGACATGATAGGGACGGTTCGTCGAGTCTACAAATGTCAAGTAAAGAAATTACTGCACTAAAATTTTCCCTGCAGATCCACGGATGTTGACCTTTGAAACAGCAGTTGGGAGTGTTGAGTTACTTTTAACAGAATGACACTGTAAGTGTCATACCTTTAAACTATTAAAGCATTTTCCAAATTTGTATATGACATGATAGGGACGGTTCGTCGAGTCTACAAATGTCAAGTAAAGAAATTACTGCACCAAAATTTTCCCTGCAGATCCACGGATGTTGGGGATATATGACGCGCATATGTTATTGAGTTTTGGTAGTTTCTGTGTCAAATCATTTTCTTTGCGAATATATTTACATGACAAATGGCCGCAAATCAGCTTACTAGATAGTTAATAAAGTATTATACAGTGTAGAACACGAACACGTTCGTCTTAGCGAAATAGACATCGCATTTAGCAAGATTTTAATTTTGCTGAGACGAACCAATGAGTTGATTTATCCGACTTACACCAAAGAAAACAATGACAAACATTATGTGATAACCTAGAAACCCATGATGAATCAGATAACCTGTTTACATTGCTTGGCTGAATATTACAGTTTCAATTTGCTGGATATTTTTGTCAGTATGTGCTTAAACTGTTGAGGTATTTTCAAAATACACAGAAATTTGTCACATGTATACTTACCATGAGAAATAAAATCATAAATTTAGTTAACACTAGCTATTTCTTCTGAGAAACATGCATACTTTTTCCGATTGCAAAATGAGCAGATAAAAATACTCAGCATGTATATTGTATGTGATCAGTCAAGTTATCAAGAACAACTTGATTGAGGTTTACCTAATAAGAAAAGACACCGCTATTTGTGCAAAAATTAAACGTTGATTTTAGTTGCAAAATTGTTCTTTTTAATGTGAAGGCATTGACAAAATGTGCTTACTAGTAAAGAAAAGAATAGCAACTCTCGATTACATGTTTTTAGAAGTGTCTTTACAACGGCTGAGATTTCAATACGTGTATGTCCGTGAAATGCATATAAAATAATAAACGTCTGCTTTAACCGTCCTATTAATTTTCGAGTATATCGCTACAAGAAATAGACTTTTGGCGATTGCTACTTTTATTTAAGTATTGTACTTTAGATACTTCCGACGCGTATTGAATATATACGTATCGGTACATCTAGGTCTGCCTAGTTTTGAATCATAACGATTTGGTAAATGCCAGGAACAGTCTTTATCTCTCTCTCTCACTCTCCCTCTCTCTTTCTCTCTCAATTGTCTTTGAATGAAATGTTACATGTTATCAGCACATAATTATTTCTTCTGAAATAAACTTAGATGATATAAAATAAGTCAGTAAAGGCTATTATTTGTTATTCAGAGATTTGACTTATGTTGAGGTCAATGTGTGTTTTACAGGTCCGTAAAAACATATATTGACCAAAACATATGTCTATAATTGTTATATTATATGCAATTCTCAAATGCACTCATATACTAAGAAAAAGTGATATCACAAGAATCACTTTTGCGGGTCAATATCGCTTTTGCGGACCCGCAAGTTCACTCTTCTCGACCAATCAAATGAGCGCATTTGAGAATGGTATATAATATTTTAATTTTCCACGCAACAATCATCTTCCTTATGCATTTTTGGAAAAAGACAAATTGAATGAAGATTAGCGTCTAAACGAATAGCAATCGGCTTGAATGTGTCGGATTAATTCAATCTAATTGCTAATGTAAACTTTAATGCTTAAGACATTCAGCTTAGACATTCTAGCATATAAATATAATTAAAAGGTTGTACATGACAAAAGTGGCAAACCCTGTGATTATATATTGATTATGTACAAAAAAAAATTGTACAGTTTACGAGAAACGAAAACCTGGTTAAGAATTAAGGCCTCCAAAAAGTTCATAAAATGTATTTGTAAAAGTGGCCTTTTGCTCTTACCTATTCACATATGTATAAGGCAAGTTTTTGTTTCAGTGTAAAATCAAAATATATTGCGCCAAACGAACTCCAGCTGCAAATCATTCGCAAGTTTGCAACCAATAGTGAAAATGTAATCAGACATGATTTCTATTTATTTTGTTTTGACTTAATTCTACTAGTTTCTTCGTAAATAACAAATAACAGATAAATTTCATTTTAATATTCCTGTAATTTACTGGAACTCCATAGTTGAAAAGGTCAGTTAGCTGAGCTTGATACTAAATAGTAAGTAGGTCGCACCTGTATGCTTTCGAAAAAAACGAAGCACGCTCGTTGGACCATGTGACTGAATAGTATAATGTATTTTGAACAGTAAAAGAAAATAGCTGAGTACTTGTCTCTTTCTTTCCTTTTCGTCGAAGGTCATTATGGTTTGATACGATTTTACACTTGTTATTTTTTCCATTTTGTAATATTTTGCTGCCAAATCATCGAGGAGCAAAAATATGTATAAGTTAGCAACCGAAGTGGAATTTTATTTTGTTATCCTTTTTTGTGACCCCCCATCATCTCCCACCCTCTACCAATCTTAGCTATTCAAGTGATAACAGGTTGAACATGGGAGCCATCAATCAGTACAGGTTTTTAATTTCCAAAACGTACCAGCATTACTGAGTATACTGAGTAAGGTCGAAACTCGAAAGTATCGTCATGAACACTTAACATGCGGCCACACGCATGAAACTGACGTTACAAGAAACATCACACATCAGAGATGATATAGAAAAATATTAACGTTTGATGTTCAATTGCATTGTAACAAAATTTAAAACTGAATATGTAACAAAATGAAATAATTGCTTTGTTTAGTTTAAACCGTATGTACTTACAGGTGCAGACACAACAACCACACCAATGACAACAAAGGCAGCAGCAACCCCTGTAACATCCACGTCAAGTAAATATATTTAACTTGTATTCTTAACATATCTATATGACCTATATGCCATATTAAGAGCATCTAGACAAGAATATCAAAATAAATCTGAAAGACACACGTTGCACAATATTCATCGAGTTAAATAAAAACAGAAATAAGAAAGTGACACGAAATGATTGTTTAGATACAACTTCATTCTAATAACACTTAAGGCAGTCTTAACAAATATAATCATACGTGAACAACAGCCATTTATTCGTGGAATTGGTTTAAACAGTATTATACGTTACCAAGTTATTAAAATATTATTTATATTAATTGAATACGATCTTGTTATAATAGTGCAGAAATGCCGTTTTCCTGTGATGAGAAAAGAGAAATAAAAGCAACATATAATATCAGTAAATTAACATTTTGCCATTCAAGTGTTAAAAAAGTTTGCATTACAATAAATACTCTGATATGTTTATGCTTAAATATGACATTGGAATGAACATCGTCAAAAAAGAGACAAATACTAGCGAAAGAATCTTATATCATTTTTACATATTAGTATGTTTCTAAAATTGTTACTATGATTTTGTCTAAGATGTATGTACCCGTGTATATACCGATTATTAATATTTTATACTAGCACAATTTTTAAAGTGGTGCAATAATGAAAAAAATCTTTTATAAATATTACACATTCTAACACGACCAGCAAATAACCTATATACATGTAGAGCAAAATCTATCTCGGGTTATTCTGCAATAAACCACTCGCGTGCAATAACGTCATCCGATCCAGGTGCCTAGCACGGTCGTAAAAAGTAGTTACCATTTTTTCTAACACTGTTGATAGATACTAGTATGTCGTGTTAGAATCGAAATAATAAGTTCCCAAGTGTGATTTATCGTAGAATAACCCGGTTTTTCGTTCTTATGCGAAACAATATATCACTCAGGCCTACGGCCTACTTTGTTGAAGCATTCCATTTGATTGAAAAATGTAGACCTCGCGTCAGAAATTGCGACTAATTAAGTAATGCAGGGAATAAACGATTGCTAATATTGTTGAATAAACATAAGATATACACTGTTTTATACCAAATTAAAGATAATTTCATTTGCCATGTAATTGATATATTTTTTACTTACATTCGGCTTACATGTACCTCGCGCAAAACGTAGAAAACTACTGTGAGAGATGTAACAGAAAATATACAGGGGTACGACTTGATAAGCGATTATAGGGTTAAAACTGTGCTAAATCATTTTTAAAACATGTATGAACTTGAAACATGCATTGGCATAATTGACACCAAAACAGGAAGTTTTCATCAACAAAAGAACTGTAAAGAAAATATTAATTTAAACGATAGAAAATTAAACGAGAGAGAAAAATAGGAATGAAGAAAACTATAAGTGATTATTAAATTTATTTCACAATTATTTAATCTTCAAAAAACAAAGCAAGACTATTTGTACATTTAAAAAAAAAGTGTTTTCTCGGTTTTTATCAGTATGTTTTTAAAACTGAAAAAGAAGTTTAATGGAAATACGATTTCTAGGGAGAATGTCACGAATGATGAAAACGTGTATTGATTATTACACTGCTTAGTTTCTCTTCCGATAAAGTGTATCAGACGTGAATTAATCTTATTGCAATTACATAATAGTGTTTATTTTTCAACATAATGCCATACACTGTAATATTTATGTAAATGTTCAACGCAGGAAAAAGTGATAATAGTTCGATTAATGCAATCTTTATGTAACTGTAAATGAACAATATTGTGAATAAAAGTTGGATGTTATACAGAAAAATAGACGCATGAATTTAAGGTATATTGTTTTATATATGTTATTTATTCTAAATAAAATTGACAATGTTCACAGAGCTGTTACACCTTGCTAGACCGAGTTCAAAGTACAAATCTTTACCTCATTTTAAGAATTATTCTTCAACTAATATCAAATGAAAAGAATGATTCATGTACTGCATCTTCTAAGAGCCATTTGTTTACTATACAGTAACTGCAAAATCACATCAAGACTTGCAAAAGTTAAATCTAAAACTGACTGTACTTATCAAATATAACATTCTTTCACATTTATTTTCTGCCAATATGCAAAAAAAACATCTAAAGTGACATTTAAACATTTGGTACATTAATTTTTACCTTGATTCAACGGCGAATAAAAATATGTAAACGCACACATTTTGCAACGTTATTGGCGTTACACTTATAAGCTTCAACCTCTGACGCTATACGGTAAATATTGACTTAATTGAGACAGGATGGAGGATTTTAGCTTATCCAAAACAAAGTCCAGCATTATAAGGGTATTGGCAAGGAATCTTTATTCAGATCAGTTGCTTTTATCTCTTCTTCCATTTTTGTTGTGATCGATCCCGTTTCATAAACCGATTCTATTTTGCATATTTACTAGGCGTATAAGTCCAATAAATGATACCCGAACCCACCCTTTGATCAATAGAAAGAAAGCAGATCTACAGATCAGGGGGTTGCGGATTCAACCCCTTGGCGACGCGCATGTTCACCCTGACGATTTGATAGAAGACATTTTGCCTGAAAGCATTTGTCCATCAACTCTGATTCATGTGGGGAAGTTTTCATTACTTGCGGAGAATTGGGTTGTACTGGTATAGAATTCAGGAACACTAGTTAGGCTTAACTCGTGCCGTTTCATACATGTAAATGAATGAAATCCAAGCCAAAGAAAACATACCCAGGTATTTTCCTATTATTTTGCAATTAATCGAACAAGTTTGCAAGGTTTATACGACAGTTGATAACTCATATAATATATTGAAAAGTTTATGGTTATTGATACTTTGACATACGAAATATCATGCTGAGCGCTACTTTTAGGTGTCGCTAAAAAATACTAAAAACATTTGACACTGTGTGATTGAACCAGCACTGTTCTAGTGAACTCATAAATGTCCAAGACAACTGCAAATATTAAGGCCTTTGAGCTTTATCAATAAGAAACATCGCTTAAGGAGGTAGGTTACCTTGTTACCAGGGTAATCCAAATTGGTTTTACCGCAGTTTATTTTTGTATTGTTTTAACTGCTACAATCGCAATTCCGTTTGTCTGTGTCTTCAACTTCAATTTTTATCCAGGTTTAAAGTATATGCCCCTCCAAAGGTATTTCATATTGAAAGAAGAAGGAAAATACGGACAGTCAACACTCTGTGTATTTCGATTTCATTGTTATCCGTAGAAGTTTGCATAATTGGTAATTTTACTAGTATGCGCATAAGCGTTCTAATAAAAGCTTAACATGTATATGTCGCGGGGCTCGTGTTTTCACGGTAACGTATTTTCTATTAAACGACTATGTTTAAACACGTTTTTTTTCGACGGCTTCAGTGCTATTCTGTTAATGACCATCATAGAATATTTGGGCAATATATTTAGAAAAATACCAATCACTTTACATGGTACCCTACTTTTCTTAGAGTTTATAGTAACCATAATAAAATAGCTTATATCATGCTTTTTATCGTAAATTCTTTAAAAAAAAAAAAAAATGAAATTATCTTTCTTGTTAATGTAGCTTTAAAGCATCTTATTTTTAACGTATGTAAAGTTTTCGTGTTATTTGCATTTTTAAACAAATTCCACAGCCTTAAAACTTACAGTAGTACCCCTTGTCTGACATTTTTATGGAAAATCGTTCTGCATGCTGCTATTATTCTCATGGATATTGCTGAAATGCAAATAAAAAGCCGAAGTTGTGTTCCTTAAATAGACCAGTGTCAACGCTTTTGAATTTTACATTTAGCTATATAGGTAAAGGGCTTCGTTCCCATGGTAGCATCAACCGCAATTTTCTACGAAAACTGAAGAAAAAAAGTTATTACAAATCAAACTGCCAAACTTTATTTGCAAATGGCTGTAATAAATTACCTTTCACCCAAATATTCCCAATAGCATCAGTAACTACCATTAATTTTCTTACATTCCGTATAACATTTCAATACAACTAAATAAGAGAAGCAAGATACTGATCATTATGCAGAGCGAAAGACTCATAAAAATATTTCAGAAAATAATTGCTGTTTAAAAATAGTTCAGATCAAGAAAATTCACAAAGTTACGTACTTTCAAAATAAAAGCTATTAATTTCCCGCGGAAACTGACGCGTAACGTCATGACGTCAACGACATTATATTAAGGCAACAATGTTTTGAAGCGTTTCTGTGGCAATTTATTCATTATTTCTGCATTATTAAACCATTAAGCATTAGGTAAGACGCAGGTCCATGATTTGTTTCAAGAAGAATGGATATACGAACACATTTAGATTGTCGTAAACGTCGTCGTAAATCGTCAGGTTAGCTTACCTCCTTAAAACGAATACTTTTGATTAAAAGATGAATAATTATATGATTATGTATTTTGTTAAGTGTAGAAATAATTGTAACGATCTGTGATACATTTAGTAAATTTTAACGGAATGCTAGCGACGGCACCCTCGTTTGCTTCTACAAACACATGTACAAACAAAATAAGCACCTGTGGAGATTTTGGTCAAGACGTATGTACGGATTATCAATCATGGGCAAGGGATCATTGTCAGAAGTATTGTGGATTTTGCCAAGGTTAGAATTGAGCTTCACGTTAATTTGCACTTAATGATTTTAGATGCAAAGGCGATGCAAATTCAGATTGCGTAAGCAATTTTGTTTATTTCTAGTTTATTTCTATCTGTCTTATTTTTATAAACCTACACATTTATGAGGGATTGGGATGGGAATATAGCGTTGCTTGGTGATGCCCGTACGTCCGTTCGTCCGTCCGCGTCCGTCCGACCCTACGTCCGTACGTACGTACCGAAATAATGTTTGTCGAACTCCTCCCACACTATTGGCCTGAACAAGCTTGATATGCAGATGACCATAAGGGAAGAATTATTTCTTCTATTTTTTTCGCAGTTATGGCGCTTTGATATATTTTGCTGTATTGAATATACTAAAGAGAAAAACTACCCACACACTATAAGCCTAATTTACTTTCAAAGATTAGAATTGTCTTATGTTTTTTGTTCTTTCTAAAGGGCCATTAGTTAAAAGAAGTTTATTTTTTCTTACTCAGGGGCAACCCACTTCGTCATATCCACTAACGCGGGTTTTTAAATGTTTAAAATGTACAGATACAATTAGTTTCATGTTTTTGTTATTACTCAAGGATCATCCATATCTCCTAAACCATGTGCCGATACAGTAGACAACTGCAATGAATACGGACCAGACATTTGTAAACCAGCGTCATTCAGTAAATGGACACACGATCATTGCGCCAGCTTTTGTAACCTATGCAACACGGTCAATGGTAAGTCTTAAATATGTGGCAGGCTGTGCTCATAGGTCAGACCTGTAGCTGGTTATAAACATTTCGATGATTCTTTGATCACGGATCTCCTAAATTATGAAGAATTACTAATGTTTATAATACATTGCTTTAATTAGTTGTTTTGAAGGAAAAATAATTAACGCCGTATCAGTTATTAAAAGCAAATTTTAAAGTTGCTCTAAGCGGGAAAGCGTGTTCCTATTTTTTGAGTGGTTAAACGTCGCATCGACACAGCTTCGATAATAGAGGAAGACCCCAGGTGCTCCTCCGTGCAGTATTTCATCAGGAGCGGATGTCATTGTGTTTTTGTTACTTGTTTTAGCACATGCATCTTATTGATAATGCTTTGTTTTATGTACACTTTTACCGGAGCTGGATGGCTTCTTCACATGAAGAAGTCAATACCCCGAATGTTCGAACCTACTCCGGTTAGGGGCAAGTGAGCGATTTTAACCACTTAGCCACGGAGCGTGTTCATTGAATTATTTATAAGAGACTGACTTTTAATAGAATTTGACATATTTATATATTTCATCATATATATATGAATAACGATGCTACGATTATTTTTTTTCTATTTCCTTTAGATATTTATTTTAATAAATTCTTTATGAAAGCCTTCTTTGCAAAAGACGATCAAAATAAAGCATAAGCTAATTTTGGATATAAATCCAGTTTTGTTCGTCTCTGCTGTCGTCTATTTGATCGTGACCTATTTTTCCTTTTTAGATTCAACAACCACGATCGTTTCATCCACTACCCCTTAAATCTGAAAATGACGAAAACTTGTGTACTTTGTTAAACAGAAACAGCTTCATAACCAGTTGATGGACACTTGTACTAATATCAGATAATCTCGTCGCTGTCTAAATGACTTGAGACGATATTGATGATTTCACATTATAGCTTATTACATGAACTCTTAAATCATAGCAAAAGTTTTGGACTTAAATCGTAAATTAAATGATGTTTCTCTATGTATTTGCTAGCCTCAAACCTTCCCCTTTTCAATATATTGATCCATACTATAGTACATAACCCTATTATGATATATGAACAATGAATAAATAAAGATATGCGAACGTATATATATATATATATATATATATATATATATATATATATATATATCAGAGAGAGAGAGAGAGAGGGAGAGAGAGAGAGAGAGAGAGAGAGAATTTTGATTTACCCAATCACCACTACAATATATCAGACGCGGTAGCGCCTAGCAGTACAAACGAGCATGTATATTCTACAACAAGTCTACTAACCCAATAAGGTTAGTTTCGTTGCTGCTTTATGATTATATTTGCAGACAAATGTGTATGTAAGAACGGTTTTGAAATCAATTTTGCACCACCTCAACTGTAGACCATATGGCGACATTCCAGCTTGATGGTTGAGGAAAACCACAGGTGTTCCTCCGTGCATTATTTCATCACAGGCAAGCACCTAGGTAGAACATTCCGTAAGCCAGCTGAGTAGCTTCCTGACATAAAGAACCCACATCGGTGAAGGATTTAAATTCAACCTTAACCACTCGGGCAAGAAGGTCCCTTTGAATTCCGTAAATAGGTCAATAAAAGCACTATTTAATTTAACAAAACAGTTGGAATAAATTATACGTATCGCAATTGTCATGTGTTTTGACTTAAATCTGTTTAGTTTAAAAAACAATTCCAACAATGGACTTAGCACTTTTAAAAAAAAAATCTTTAGATGCCATTAGTGATGCGGTCATAATGATTTTACGCTTAAGAAGAAGGGCAATACCCCGGCCATAAGATTCAATTTAACATTGTTAAAGATTTCAGATTATACTGTTGAGCATAAAATACAATCAAGCAAAGTAGATTGTAACTACAACCTGTGCAGGAATCTTTGCAAATGCTGTTAGAATGGAATGCAGTTAATTATTTTTTCTAATAAATTTACCAGAAGACAATAGGATGTAGAGATGACCAGGACAAAAAATAAAACATTTTATAAAGTTGTTTGTTTAGACATGAAATGACATAAGCTTTAGAAGAGGAATTTAATCAATGCAATGCTTTTTTCATATTTGTGATATTCTATTGTGATCCCACTTTTCCATGATATTTAACATGTATGTAACAAATGTTAAGCCTAGATTAATACCTTTCACTGGATCATACATTCAGATGATTCGCTGATAAATTGCTAATGTCGTTTTCGGTAAATTTATATTGATATTATATTTAGAACACAATAATGGATGGGAGAATTTTATGATGTCATCAATAAAATTACTATTGTGGTAAAATGTTAAAATATTAATATATATTATTGTGTGGAAAATAATTGCAGGTAAATCTCACTCACTACATTATATATTGAAAATCAGTAAAGACCATTATGTATATTTCCAACTTAATAAAGAACATCCAGTGGTACCATGTGCACACACATAAATGTAATATTATCGTGTTGAATTGCTTTATTGCCAAAGTTATTAAAACGTTATGTAATTTGGTAGACCCGATTTTACCGAGCTCTTTAATCCATAGGCAGATTCAGGCGTATTAGCATAAAGTTATTTATTTGCTAAATCATCATTAAAAAGCAGGATAGCCTTTAGCTCAAACACACTCTTCTTTGAAAAGAAGAGGAAAAAAACATTACCTCTTTATTTTATGACTTTTATGACAGAACGACAGAGCATTGCAATTACATTATGATTCTTACCGGATCGTAACTTAGTACTTTAAGGGGTGACCTATTTGGTCATATTTATGTTTGATTTTTTTCTGCATATCAAGTAAATGACTGTTTTCAATTTCAGTTAAGGAATAATTGTGGTTATGTAGATACCATCTTGATATTATGTAAGCTGGACTCTTTAAAATGGGTGAATGCGGAAGGCTTTCACGTGTACTTTAACTAGCCCAATGTATATGATATACAGATTGTAACTACATCACAAGATGTTTGCCTTCTATCTGCAGTTAATATTTTCTTTCATTGCTGCATGTTTTGAAAGTAATATATCTCTATAACGATAAAGTCCTTAACTGACTAACAAACACTGTAATATCGCATCACATTGTACACATTCAATGTGCAGCTTTCCGGTCATATGCCCGTTTTTTCATATAACGACGTGATCTATATATTAAATAATTGAAGCTTACTGAGCGCTGTGATCTTCTTAGGAATGTTCCGCCGTAGGGATCATCAAAGTTCATGTTAATTGGTACGCATCAGCTTTATTTAGTTTCATCTAAGGAAACGCATTTGGACTATCATTATTTGAGCCGCGTCATGAGAAAACCAACATAGTGGCTTTGCGACCAGCATGGATCCAGACCAGCCTGCACATCCGCGCAGTCTGGTCAGGATCCATGCTGTTCGCTATCAATGCCTATTGCAATTAGAGAAACAGTTAGCGAACAGCAAGGATCCTGACCAGACTGCGCGGATGCGCAGGCTGGTCTGGATCCATGCTGGTCGCAAAGCCACTATGTTGGTTTTCCAATGGCGCGGCTCATTTATTACCTGCGCCTATAAAGTACTATACAATATGCAAACATTTGTGATTTAAATAAAACCTTATCCAGCGGATAAAGTGAATCGTGAATAGCTTTGTTCTTCATCTGTGATAATTTTCAGTATATTACCAGTGAGCATAAAATAATCTAGCACCTGACAACGCTTTATCTCATACTATACATCAGACTTCTTAACATGGACTCCATTTGTGTACCTGTGGGATATTCGAGGCAGCACCCACTGACGACTCCTACTTTCAGAAAGAAGATTTTAACCGACAGATAAAGTGAATAAACTTTACAAGTGATTCGACAACAATAATTGCAACAGTAGTGAAACAGTGAAAATAAACTTATTTTCTTCGGTTATTTCATTAATAAAATTTTACTGTACTTTACAAATAAGCACGACTATGTTTCTCTTAGTTCCTGTTTCTTTTATAAAGAAACTTTGATATTTTCAAATATAATTCTTTTACAATCTAGACGGTGAATATTCTATTTGTTTACTAAAATTTCTTGTACATAGCCTAAAGAGCTGCTATCTGGTATGATTATTTGTCAGAGACATTTCAGAAAGTATTCTTATTGTTTTCCATTTTGTTAACGAACATGTTCGGTTAGCAACTTGACTAACACAAATAATAAATCGTTTGCGTGTTTTTATCAAATCAAAAATGAACAATTTCGCTTTATTTAAAAATGATTTAGATCACTTTAAAAGGTATGTACTGTTTTGGTCGCCTGAACGATCAAAACCAATCTTTGCGTCATGAAGTCGACTATTTTGCTCAGTGGTTAGAGTATTGGTCTAGCAACGGAACGACCAAGGTTCGAATGCCGTCATAGGCAATTGGGAATTTTTGTAATGAAATGCTATGCTATTAGTATTTGTCTGGTTACGACTCAAAGAATATAAATATTTATTTTATGTGTATTTAATAAAATATTAAACAAGAAACAATCATTAAGTGTGTATTGTATATCGTCTTGATGATATTTGTTATGTCAAATTTGATAAAGTAACAGTAACACATATCTTGGGAGTTCATACTGTATTTAATGCTCTCTAAACTGAAGTGTTTTAGCATTCTAAATATTGCAAGAGATGGATCTTTACCATATTTTTATAGCCTATTATTATTCAACTTGACACTCAATTTTACACACTGTATTAGGTCAAATGCGCACGTCATATGAAACAGGTAGAAATAATACAAAGCATAACTGAGCCAATATGACAAAAGCAGGATCAATACGAGAAGACGATGCCAATACGGATTTCAACTGTTTTGCTTGGTTAAAAAAATACGGGTCAATACGGAGAAATCACTTCCGTTAGATTTTTTAATGACGCCATCTTGTTTTACATAAAACTTATACATTACAATGTTTTCACATTTTTTACAAAATAGTATATATTAAGATGCACATGTAACAACCAAGTAAAACTGAGCGGAAGTAATCGTTGTAGATTATAACCATATGTTCACCTTCAACATGTTCCTGTCAGAAGTTCCGACAATTTTCAAGGACAGCGCTGAGAAAATGTGAGAAACTCATATAAAAGGATGAAACTTATCTTAAACAGACATTAAGGTAGTCTGAATTATTTGTGCAATAAAAATTGCGATTCACATGCTGAAAAGTGGATGAATAACTGGTTGTGAACACGAACGTCAGTCGTAAACTGCAAACAATTTCGGAGGCGTATATTGGGATGTATATTATGTGATTTGTTGTATTATCATGATCATCACATAAGTGCACAATTTGTGTCTCGTGGCCTGTAGCCTACAAAAGTATGACATTTAAAGGAGTTTTTCTATTACAGCTCAAATGTTATGAAAAGATACTCACTAAAGAAAATGAGTACGATAAGTTCCCGTTACTGCTGATTATGTTGAGGCATAGCGATATCTCTCAAAATTATTCACACATACCTACATACAACCCATTTTGTTTAACTGGCTTAAAACAAATGTTTTCTTCAACGTGCATAACTGCCTTAAAGTAATTAAAAACGTTTTTATCGTGATATCGCCAGTTTTTGAAAGTTGAAAAATAAAATCATCATTTATCAAGCGATTTCATATTGGCCTAGTTATTTGTCCTCGGGGAAACGTAATTGGACCAATACGACAACTTTGGACAAATAACAAGGCCAATATGAAATCGCTTGATTAATATCATTATAATAATTAGATTAAATTTTTTAGTACATAAATTCTGCAACGAAACAAAAGGCCCCCTGAATGATGGATGATCGCAAACTCCGAATCTCTGACTCTTTACCGCTGTGGGTTGGATCTTCACATAGTTTGTCATTTCATGACATTGTCAGGAAAAAATCCAACTGACTTACGGAAGATCAACCATTCTACTCATGCTACGCCCGTGCTTGGGATAAAAGCGCCTTTGGTGTGGTCATTCCCTACCATTGAAATCATTAAAATTGCCATATCACATCAATTGTGCACTTGTATCAAACTGCAGATAATTATTAATTTTCATTCTTCATGTATTAACAAAAATCAACAAACCAGGTAGCAATTAAAGACAGAAGACAAAATGTATGCACTCAAGCTAAAAGTACACAATTCAAATAGGCACTATTTGCATTAGCTATCAAAAATACACAATTTAACGCAAATAATTAATTCATGAAAAATCGAAATTTGGGCCTAAAATATATCCTTGGTAAAATATTTTAAAAGAATGGAAAAAACTCCGCTAAAACGTTATTTATTGTACGTTTTTCTCCTGCTTACTATGCACATTTTACCTCTAGGCATGGGAAACAGCACGAATAATAAATGCAGACTGATTTGAACAGAGACACAATTGGTCAGTGGCTTGTGATTTGAAAGAAAAAATATGGTAAGACCAACTTTAGAAATGCACTGGAGAAATTGTGACGATTTTTATACAAGTAAAACAAGAAGAAATTAAAACACACAGAATTCCATAAGGTAAAACATGTTGATAAAGCTAATTATAGGAAGACAAAAAATTCTGCTGCCTATATTTTGTGTATTAGTATGCGACAGTTGTCGATGAATATGAAAAAATCAATTAAAACAGTTTGAGGACAACTAGATGTATTACGAAGTTACGCTGTGCTGCAGGTAACATATATTACTTTTTCATTGCATTAAAACGAATAACCCACACATTGTGATATTTAATTTTGTGATTTTTAAAATAGTTTATCACCGAAAGGCAAAAGTACAGCCACTATTTCATATATTTGCGTGAAACTTAATGGTTGGTTAGTTTCTGGTTAAAACCTTCCAGAATTACGGGAACATTCGAGTGTTTGAAATTTTTCTCATGCACTTTTAAAAACCGTTTTTTTTTTAATTTTGGTTTAATTTTGTAGATATTTATAAATATAGAACGAGACGAGACAGTATTTTTATAGAATATCATCACGTTGGCAGCAAACCAAAACTGCGCATGCGCATATTTTGCTTCCGTTATAATCAATGGAGTGCACACGTATAGGTATGTCATAGTATTATGGCGTTTTGAAATGTAAACAAACAAAACAATAACGTAAAATTAAGTCAGTACAATACGTTTACGATGCAGTCAGTGATTTCTCGTTGGCCGAGCGGTTACTGTATCCGCATTATACTTTTTCGTTGGGAGTTCGATTCCAAGACCCGTAAAGGTTAAAAAAATATGTATGTAATTTCTTTATTTTCAATTAGATTAAACGAGGACAAAACGAGTTAGTTTATCTAAGTTCTAACATGTTCACTAACTTATATGTGTCACTTGCTGAACGGAATTCCGTTTATTTTTAAAACCGGGAAACCCTTATCAGAAATCATACATGAATGTTTTTTATTTTTAATTTTACATTTATTAGGAAAACAACGAAATCGATGAAAAATACGTTGTTAGAACATCAATATATAAGTTTGATTTTTTTATTCAAAATGTCACACCAAGATGTATGAGTTAGTCACTTTAAAATAAAATTGACAGGATTAACATTGATAAACGATGTTCACAACAAATTGCATTTTATAAACAGCTTGTTTCCTTTGAGTAAAGAAGACATCTGTCTAGTGTTTGGTAAGGAGGCCAGTCATCTGACGCATAGAACTTTCTGCCTTTTACTGGCCGCGTAGCCACAACCAGTCCCTATTTCACAAGAAAACCTTGAGCTGCTGTTACCCATGTGAGCTTTTTCGTTAATGAATACACTTCACTGACGCACGAAGACACTAGCCAGTATGACAAAAGTAGTTTATCAGTTTGCAGCATATCAAAAATTTAACTAATATGTATGACCTGAATATTAAACATTGACATGAACATGTAAGACTGCAAGATTTATATCATTAAGTCAGATATTTTAATGACGGCATAACATAATTATATAAACTGAATTTAACACCAGAAAATTAAATAAACAATAGTAACTGTAAATCAATCCAATCTAGGTAGATACTGGATTTTTATTCAATATGTAACTGTATTCTCAATCACGCGAGCGAAATTTAGCGTTATTTGACTCAGTAATAAAAACTTGCTGCCGGTTCAAAAACGTCTGCACCGATAAAGCGAAACACATTTTCATTACGTTCAATCCCGATGGAATTAAAGTTAGTCTTTGGCTTCATTGGGAATTCATAGTGTTCTGTGTAATTGTGTAAAATGCAAAACTAAATACATACTGAGAAATTTTCCTCACTTATCAGGGGAAGGAAGTGTGCAAATACTACGATTAAGTCAGTTTCGCTGTTAGCGTTTTCTCCCCTTAGCGCTTTGATAACTCTTATCTCAAACAGTGATCAAGTAACAAGACATCATCTCTTACATGCTTGATTGTCTATATACATTCAATTGATATAAATGAATAGCATTCTTTATTCGGAATGTGAATGTTGTGACTGATGTTTTTCTTTAAACAAAATATTTTAGCAATTTATTTTCTGTGCTTTGCGCGAAACAATGGATACTTTTTCGCTCCTAATACGCAAATGTTTCATTAGAAATTTATTCGTTTTTATAGATTTATAGATTTCTGATCTGAAATTTTAATCCAACAAAAGTATTTAAACTGTACGAGAGGAAAACATTTCAATACAAGATAGTGATATGTTTTGTGATAGTATTTATTATCAGATCAGAAATCAGATTTTTTTTTGAATAATTGATGTATTCTTCAGACTGAATGACAAGCGGATAGATCTATCAAGTTTACCAAATCTATTCAATAATTTCATTGCACATCTTTTAATAATATCATGTATTGGTATTCAAACAAATCAAAGTATACATGTGTATGATGTATGGATGAATGGCTATACCCTGTTTTAAATGTACGCATGCAGCTATGATAAAACATAGAGTTCTTATGAAATTTGATAATATTGAATTAGGTACATTATGTACAATATCTGCACATCTGTTTATAATATATCATCTCCAACATCATTCCCCTTATTTTCAGAGTCCTTATCTTTACATCATCTTAACACACACTTATCAATAAGCATCAGTAGCTTTGCGGAGTAACTTTTGCAGTGATTCCTAGTGATTTCAGTCTTCCTTTAAGTTCTTTCGTGGTCATTTCACTGTCGGGTTTTCCATTTTCTTTTTCAAATTGCTTTAAAACTTAATTACTGACAAACTTTATGTTATGGACACATATTAGAATTTGCTGTTTTTAATGCTTTTTACGATGAAATATAAAATATAATTCCTTATGCTTGTATTTGTATCTATAGTTGTATTATTTTATGAATGTTTGCTCGGTCCTGAAGATTTTAAACGACATTTTGTAGAACGGTTTTAAGTACGTAGAAGAATGGTCACCATAGTAGAGTTTTTCGTTGATAAATCATGATAAGTGTGACACGTTTTCCGTCTTTTACAGAAAAAAAAATGTCAGACAGATGACTCGAACACACTACCCTGCGGTTAGTGGCAAAACGCTTTGTCCGCATGATACATGATGGTATATAATTAGCATTTCAATAGTTATATCGTTGTTTAGGTTCGGACACCGAAAATCTATTTACGAAAACATGCGGAATATTCATGAGTGCCAGGTCAATACTTATGGACAATACGTAATTATATTATATAGTTTAATTTGAGAATTATTTTCTTTCCTTGTTTCTTATTATTTTTAATAAAGGGTAAAACATGAAAAAAATAATAAAACCTAAAATGTTGGCCCAAATGAACACAGGTGGTAATTATTAGTTGTCGATTCTCCATTCATTATGAAACACATGTGCATCTGTCCACTGTTAATTACATCTAATTAAGAGATAAACATCTTTTTGGCGTAAAACGGCACGCACTAGAAAACTGCTATCAATTTTGTAATCTCATATTAATTCTTTGAAAGGCATTTAAGTTTAGTACTACATTGTCAAAAATTATAGCCATTTAGATTTCGAAAAATGTAGGAACATTTCAACTCTTTCTTTGCGAGATTTTTTTTACAATTGGTTATTCCATTTAATTATTGGAACATTTTACAAGGTGCGTATAAAAAGCCCCTACAAATCATAGCCAATATCTTGTCAATTTTCTTTTAATTCTAATTCACTGACACAATCCGCTACTTTGACATAAATCACGCATTTAAATTCAAATACTTATGTCATACATCGGCACGTGTCATGATGTTATACCTTTCATTCATACATGCCGTGATTCGGATGGCAACATACGTGTCCCTTTAGAATATAATTAACATAATTTAATTTCTGCGTACACTGATTTAAGGCATATGACCATAAAATTTATAATGCTAATATTTTGTCAATACAATACGCTGTCCCGTGCCACGATGATATACATGTATACAAGAAACAGGATGCTACCTGACCAAAATGACACTTTAAATTTAAATTTAATAAATAAATTAATTAAATAAAGTTTAAATAAACTAATTCACTGAAACACCCAGTCATTTTGTCAAAATAAGTCATAATAAATATACTGTATTGTTATTATGGTTATTACTGTAATGCAACAACAGAGCTGCTTTCACTTTTATTTTCGAGTTTTTAAAAACATATCTCAGTATTTTCAAAGGAAAATGCCATGAAAACTTTAAAAAGAAAAAAACTTTTAAAAGAACATTTGTCAGAGGGAACGCACCTAAAAATCATGCTAACTCTGTTAAATAATTATACAATCATGTATTCCTATTCCGATACGGCTCTATCTTATCGTAAAACTTAGCACGCTTTTGTCAATATACAGAAAGCGTTGAAACTCTGTTTTTAAACTAATTTAGAAGCAAGAAAGAAATAACTTATTTTATAATAAAATATATGTCTAGAATGTGCATGGCGGGAACTTTCCAAATATATCAGGGATGGAAATTTAACTTTAATATTTCCATCAAAATAATCAGTAAAAACAGGGTTATCGTGTAATTCTGCCAAATGTATATAGGGAGTATATTGAATTTGAGAGACTTTTTTCAAACGAATTTAGAAGCAACCAAATATTTACTTATTTTGAAGAAAAATATACCATCGTAAAGGTACTGAATTGTTTTTTAAGGAAATATCAGGGATGGTATAATAGAATAAAGAGAAATGTGTAATTTATGACATTTTCTATGGTAAATGTATCATTTTCCTATATAAATCAATGTAAGTTTAGGAATAGGATTTATCAGTTGCGCTGTCCGGTGGCTTATCAGAATTTGTGCCGTAGATGTACTGATAAGATCGCCAAAGAGGAGAATTGTTCAACATGATAACTCATTCACAAAGGAATTTAGTTAGGTTGAATACAGAGAAGCATTTGAAAAAAAAAAAAAACTTTAAACTTTTAAAAGCTAAAATAATGTTATATTATGCAAGTTGTGTATCAAATACACAACAAATGTGGATATTACACGTAAATTAATACTCTATCAGGTGTAATACCGAATATTACTTGTACGGTGTCATATCATTAAATCAGCCCTGGGGCCGTATTCATAAAGCATCTTAAGTATAAGTATAAGAAATTGATTATTTACTTAAGTATTACTTAAGTAAGAAATTTATTTTACTTAAGTATATTTGTTATTCATAAAACAACTTAATAAGTAATTCTTGGCTTTTATTGTGGACGAAAACATTAAAAAACAACAACATTAATTTCAGACAGATACAACATGCACACTTATGTTTAAAGTGCTTTTATCTGAAAAACAGCACTTTAATCGTACTCACGACGCTATTTTGTTTTCTGACTTAAGTCATTTCTTACGTATCTTAAGTTTAAGCTGTTTTATGAATAGGACTTAAGTTTTTTACTTAGACTTAAGCTGAAATCACCACAAACTTAAGTAAAATCTTCAACTTAAGTCAAAACTTATACTTAAGATGCTTTATGAATACGGCCCCTGGATAAGTATTTGTTTTGTAACAGAACATACATTCTCTAGGCATTTTAGAGATATTAATCGATTAATCTTGGATAGAATGAATTGATGTTAAAGAGTAACATTCATGTACATGTTGTAAACGTTTATGTATTATCAGTTATATTTATAAAACACACATTCAATGATACAAGTCTAGGAAACAACAAACAAAGCCAATACTAACTAGTGTCTAGAAGTAAAAATGCATTGAACGTATTGTATATCGATAGAGGAACTGTATCAAGTTTTATAACAGAACCTACAATAACACCAGACGATTTTCACACTGGATACTTCGACGCCCGATGGACAAACAATCCCCGTTAATACTTTTGTTTAGGATTTTGCATACCTTACACTTCTGGTTTAAAAACGATTGTTATGTTTTGAGAGATTACCTTTTCTCTTCAGTCTAACAGAATCCACAAAAATTCTAAGTGTTTACAAAAATGTCTTTATTTATTAACAATTCTGTAAAACTTGAACCATTTGGTTCCACAGATGTTTCTTATATCGGAGCATATGTGTGACATTTTCGAGTTCTAACTTCCTTCTGAAAGCTATTTGTGTAAATATTTGTGCACAATATCTTGAAAATGTAATGCTATGGGCACGAAAATTTGATATGTAAACTTTCATAAGAAGGTCTAACTCAAGGCAACCGATTTTTTTTGTTTTAATAGATCTAAAAATCCTTGTGAAGGAAGAAGAAAACAACGCTTTATACATAAACTTAAAAATCTCAAAAGGTGTCACCATTAATATGGATCGCCAGGAGAATGTTACTTAACATTCATCTTACTAAGATATAAGATCCATATTAATGGTAAAATAGGTTGAGATTTTTAAGTTGTAATTTTACTCAATTACACTATGCAATTCCAAAAAGGCATTTCCTTCAATCTTTTTTTCTCGCTATATTATCTGCATTGTTCAGCAACAATACATTTTGGACATACAAATATAATTATTGTTCAGCAACAGTACATTTTTATATGATAGAGAGAATTTATACAAACTAAATCACCACCACAATATACCAGAAAAATTACGGCAGAGCGCCTAGTAGTACAAAATAGCGCACAAATGCCACAGCATGTCCACTAACCCAATAGGATTAGTTTCGATGCTGCTCTATATATACATTGTACACACCCGAATTGTGCTACACATTTGTACAGGTTCAACATTTGCATATATATATTCAAATCTCTGTTTTCATGTCTAGACTTTCTGATGGTTAACTGGATCTCGAGGCTACATTGAATATATATGTATAATTAAGAAATAATAAGTTCCCAAGTGGTTTATCGTAGAATAACCCGTGTGTTGAGTTCTTATGTGTATAAGAATATATCACGCAGGCCGTAGACCTGAGTGATATTTTGTTTCGCATAAGAACGAAAAACTAGGGTTATTCTACAATAAATCATACTTGGGAACATGTTATTTCGATTCTAACACGACATACTAGTATCAACAGTGTTAGAAAAGATGGTAACTACTTTTTACGACCGTGCTACGCACCTGGATCGGGTGATGTCATTGCACGCGAGTGGTTTTTTGCAGAATAACCCGAGATAGATTTTGCTCTTAGACTACATGTATGTAGGTTATTCGCTGGTCGTGTTAGAATTTGCATTTAGGTATATAATCAAATTCAGAACATGTTTACTTTCCCTTACGTGAGATCCGCAAGGATACAAAGTTGGCATTATAAATCAAATCATATATATATATATATATATATATATATATATATATATATATATATATATATATATACGCGATTTAGTTAGGTTTGACATACAGGGTTGTGTTTAAAGGGGGCATTCGGCCTCTTCACATTTTGAAACAGACTATTTGTTTCATACTCACATGTAAACTACCAAATCGCAATTTTTGTTTAACTGAATCTATTGCAAATCAATTTTACAAATACAGATTTGAAATAAACACCCGTCGTGCCTAAGCAATCTATAAGTACTGTGACATCTAAACTGCCTGTGCTTTAAATCTCCACTTACCTTTTATCTATTTGTTTGTTTTAGAAAGATATAAGATGTATTTTTACCTTTGTTTCCTTTTTAAGATACTCAATTTTATTGATACAGGGTGTCTTCAGAAGTTATTGAAAGACTAAAAGTTAAATAAATGCAATTCAAGATTAATCTAAAAAAGTTTTCTTATATTTAAAATAGCAGGGAATAGGGCCAGATAACTTAGTTTGGTCTTTTAGATGCAACACGGGATGACCGTCCAATAAATATATATCGCCTGTCGCAATACCTTTCTCTCACGACGTCAAAGCTAGTGGCTACGCATAGTTAATGTAGTTATCTTCATGTTTAATTATACATATGACGTCACGTTTGTTATGCTGCTGACGTCTTTCTTTTTAGGTATTTAAAGCTGTCTTAGTTTAGAATGTAGGTATGCTTTTAATATTAAGTAACATCAGGTTTGCAAAATTTGCTACTATGCTTGGTTTTCAGTTTAGTTCTTTGATTGCGAGTTCCGAACCATTTAAATGGCGTCACGTATTTGAAGTACATATTTAGTGTTTCGTGTTATTTTATATGCATAAATCGTGTTGTGTGAGGAAACTTCCATTGTGAATGCGATGTATGGCTGTAGTACTGGCAAATTATTGAAAAACCTTCTTATTTATGTAAATCTTCATTTGTTTCATGTAGTCTATCAAATCTTCAAAAAAGTATAGCTATTGCGTAAGTCACGCATTACAAATGCAGTATCAAGTAGAGGGTGATCTAGCTTTACAAATAATCATGTTCATCAATAACAACTCGAGAAAAAAACTGTGTCGGTAGTGTTTTTTTTTTTCTGTTGAAACTAATACACCTACTCATGCCGGATATACCCCATAAATATATGTTCAGTAATGAATTTGAATTAGAGACATCCAAAGATTCATAACTTTTCTTAAAGTCGTTAAACTATTTGAAACGTCTTCAGTCAATCAACACAAAAAATGTAAACTCGACACAAATCGAAAAAATGCAACCCTAACCAGGACATAGAGAATTTATTTGGATTGAACATAATACTGCATCCACAATATCCTTTTACAATATATATAGACCAAGCCTGACTTACATGTATTACTTATTTTACATTCAACGTAACATAATATTACCTAAGGAAGAGAATAATGTACAGTAACAGTACTTTAAAAAAAAAAAAGGAAAAATAATTTTGGAATTGTCCATCCTTGATAAGCACAATATAAAAGAGAGGCTTAGTGGCTTTGTAGTATAAAGTCTGTTTGGTGTTGGTACGTTTGAAAGAAAATGGCTTTATCATATGTAATATTTTTCTTCACGGTTGTAACGATACAGACAACTTTCGGGTATGTACTCTCTATGTTATTATGCTGTTTGATTATTTTTGTTTAATTTTGATTTGTGATTTTTGTGAATGTTGTGAGAACTGCTTATTATTTTTTCTCTCTTTATTCCTTTTTTATTTTTTTATTTATTTTTTTTTTTTTGCTGAAACTTTAGTAAAATTTAGAATATCGTTAAAACTTATTATTATATGGCAAAAAAATTCTATGAGTCAAGAATATTCCTGTCACATGTTTTAACTCAATTTTTCATCAAATTGAAGTTTCAACATTTTTTTTCATTTTTATGGACAGTAAATGTCAATGAAGACAATTATAGCAGTGCCTATTTCTTCAATACTAGGTGTTAGGAGTAGTAGAAGTAAAGGTAGAAAATTATGTTTTCATGTGTTTGTGTCACTTTAAACTAATTATAAAGTAACTTCCATGTTGAATCGTGTAAAGCATTTTTAACTTATTTCTTCAATAATTGAATAAATAAAACAATTGTGTAAGACTTAGCACACTGGAGTAATGCTCCAAATAATATGACGACATGTTAACAAAAATGTAAATAAATGCTGAGCGCGTTTCGTCTTTTTTGTATTGACAATGGTCCATGGAGGTTAATGTCTAATAAATTTTAACTTTTTGAGGATTTAGCTGATACGTTTATTTTTTCGTAGACGAACTTAATTAATTCAAATTTATAAGACAGTAATCTACTGTTCTGTTATCATAAAGTCTGATTTAAGGTCATTTTACTTAAAATAGCCCAACAACTAGGCAGATGGCCGATTTAACAACATGTAGGTAGAGGGCCGATTTAACAGCATTTTAAAAAACCCACTGATACTTAGTTTTAGATGATTTTAACCATTACGTACACACTATTCAGAAGGTAATCTTTTTTTAATAACCTACGATAATGTAACTTTGTGAAGCTCCCTATACTCAATTTTTTTGTAACCAGCTTATTTGAAAGCTAGTAAAGGCCGATTGGAATTTTACGATGCTAAACATGATAAATTACTTTTACAAATTCAAATGTCCGATTGATAAAGTCATTTAACAGTTTGCCTTGGTTTCATGATTATTGATTCAACTATTCCATATCGTCCTCTGGTATTGTTTTAAAGACATGTATAATCTTAAGTCTCTACTGAAGTTTGCAATATTTCAGGATTTACAAAAGATCAAAGGTAAGGGTAGATTTCCCGGAAGCACAGAGCTCCCAAATCACAGCCATAGAGGCATGTATCGCAAAGTAGGCCCACAACAAAAGAAGTAGACTAGCCACTAGACTGATAATAACTATATTTCTATATTTTTCCCTTTTTTAACAAATTCAATTTCATAGAGACAAAAGCCAGTCTATTTTAGAGATTTTCATACAGGACTGATGTTGAAATTATCAGTCTAGTACAATCCGAAATGCTCTCAGAGAGATGATTGGCACCTATGGCTATTAGATTACCCATGGATAATTTGGTACATCATGCTAGTGGTCAAGGGTTACGCTGCTGATCATAAATCTGTTTACCTAACTGATTTTTAATGGTGATAGTTGAAGAACCATTCTCATGCAGAATAAACTATTTTGCTACTTTTGAAATCTTGATGGGTCATCTTGCAAATATATTTATTAACAATAATATGTTTATTTTATTTAAAGGATTATTCTAATCATTAAAATTCTGAAACTGAAGAATGAATTTTAAAAGTTTATTACAGCATGTCTTTGTCAAAGGCACATTTTAAAAAATATGTCGAGTTAAGTTTATTCAAACAATAAAGAAACTGCCTTGTATAATACGTGTCAAAAAAGAAGATTAGGATTGCTACCATATAAAACTTTTCAAAAGTGTTAATAAAACTGAGACTTGTTGCCCCATTGGAAAGCCAGTAGATATAGACAAAATTATGAGAAAGCTGTACCAAAATTAAAGGAAACACAGTTGTCAGCATAAAATGATTTCTATTCAGTGACTAAGCACCGTACTGCAGTCACTGCAGCACCAAACAAAAAAGACGTTTTATTTTCTTAACAAAGATTTATAAATAACAAAATTATTGAAGGTCGATGCATATATGGAAGGCTGGTGCACCATTCTTTTTGCCACATATCTAAATGCTAATTGCTAAATACATTATTCTTACCTCATAACAAATGCGAAAATTTCAAATATCTAATGTTTATAATGCTGAAAGATAATGCTAATTGTCCATTTGATTTTATGAAATAAAGATCTGCATCATGTTTTGTGAGTCTGATTTGAAGCATGTTCTACCATGTCATCTCAGCATCGGACAATGCATGTTAGCATTCAGCTTTGTATGGAGGGTAGGTGCGTCATGCTAATTGCCAATGTCAATTTTAACGCTAAATGCCAATAACTTTATGCTAAATACATATTATTTAATGCTAAATGCCAATTTTTATTAAATTATTTGTCATTTAGCATTTGCAATTAGCATGGCTCACCGTCCTTCCACAGTATTGTTTTGCCATCGCATTTGACAATTATGACTAAATGTTTAAGATTTAGCATTTGGCATTAAATATTTTGCATTTGGCATGTGGCATTTTTCAAATGAAAGGGCGGAGTTATAATGTTAACTCCTAATTCTTTATATTTTCTGCGAAATATCAAATGCTTACTTGTATTTAGAGTATTAAACATTTTTAACGTTAAAATGAAGTATTTGGTAAATTGAACAAGCCTTCCATGAATAAAACTATACTATTATAAACTAAATAGCAAATAAAGTGGTCTAATAAGATGTGATAACCAGCGCTTAAAATTTCAAATACTTTATAGTATACATAAGATTTTCAACCATCTCCAATCATCTCTACATCAGCGATTAATTGAACAAATGCATGTACCTTATAAGAGAAATGTAACTAATTGTTAATATGTAGAGTTACCTTTTCAACGCCAAAACACTTTGAAACCACATGTCTCTATTTAACATTATATTTTTCACAAATCAATTAATTTTCATTATAAAACATTTGGCTCTGCAAATCTTTACTAAAGATTATACAAGTATGGGGTTTTCTTGATTTGTGTAGTAGTAGTTAAATAACTGGAGTTAACTTAGAAATATAGTATGCAACATGCGAAATTTGCACAAATAAGAAACATACAAGAATTATAAGTTTAAATTTATATCTAACTTTGAGACGTTTCTATCTTCTGCAGAAACACCAATTTTGATGCAAAAAAGTGTGCTTTCATGTATTTACATATAGATTTTTAAAGCTAAAAATTCCTCAGAAAAGCCATAGACCTTCTAACGGAAAACAGGATTACAAGAAATGAAAGCATTCTGTCCGAATATTCTCAGAGTAAGATTGCAGATTTATGTACCTGTACTATGCCCCAACGATAACTTGATACATGTATTTACAAACATGACTATAAATAGATTAAAATGGAACATTGGGCATTCAACATTTTTCTAAAATGTTACTATCTAAATATTTCTAGACTTTTGTACCAATTACGAAATAACTCAGTGGTTAAGCATACTGCCCATGTTCAACAAATCTTTTGCCAGCATCGACATTTAATTTTTATTTCACTTTTGCATAAAAAAAAAAGATTCCTTCATGGGTTCATGACAGAGAGGTATCTACTGCGGTATGGCAGTTAATTATATATCAAAGATGATATTGATTAAATACAGGCACTCAAGTCATACAAATAATGAACATACTATTGTGGTATATAAAGACATATATACAAATACAAACCATCAAAGAAACAAACAAAAATACGGAAGTAAAAATGAAAACGAATGGGAAAAACAAAAAAAAAATCTGAAAAAAAAAAAAAACTAATGAGAATTCGAACCCATAAAACGATTCGCTTATATCCAGTTGTTGTCTACATTTTACCCAACTGAGCTATGTTGCCATATACACAGTGGATATCTTAAATGAAAGAAATACTAATATTTGCTTGTCAAGTAATGTGCAAGCATTATGAATTGCTATTACATCAGTTATCATGAATTAGACTCGTCCTCTCGTTTCGGCAGGAATCACGTTATCATTGGGGATTAGTGCTTGTGTTTCACTGTCCTTCAAATACAACACTTCAATATGCATTATTAATCCCCTGAACCTGGATATTCATTAATGCACAAAGAGGTGATACCACTATATTATATGTGCTTTCCGTCTATTAACGTTCAAGGTTTTAACACAAACATCGCAAAAGCTAACTTTTCCGCTACCAGTTCAGAGAAAAAAAACACGTCTGTTCTACTCCTTTATTGTTCAACTGCAGTTTAATTCCTTATTTACATTTTATGGGATGTGTATCTTTCAGATTTTCCAATCTAACTGCAAGTACCAATACAGAGAAATGAAAATTCATTTCTGATAAAATTTCAACTCAGCTGACCCCTGCAGTTATAAATCCCAGCTACTAGTACCAGATGGTCTCAATAAATTGCATAAACATGTGGCAGTAAACCACAGATCTCTATCAGTTAGGCTGTGGTCAGTTCTTGACATTGATTGATAACAAACCTAAAAAGAGGTTTGTGAATTTTCGGATTGTACTAGACTATGATATTGGACATAGGATATAGACTGGCTCAGTTCACTCCATTCAATCATAAAATTGTAAAAAGATATATCATAGTCTAGGAGCTAGTCTACAAAAGAAGCTGTAACGGAAACATTTTGCAGACGGGTTGCTTAAAAAACCCAACATTAAGTACATCATAATTATATGCAAAATACAGAGATGAGGATAGAAGGGTCGGATGTATTAGGGCTGGGAGGGGGAGCGATAGAAGTCGGATCACAAGCCATGCATGTAAATGCTAAGTGGTTCCAATGAAACAGTAAATCTACAACACCAGTGAGACATATTACGGAGTAACCTGTTACGGCTACCACACGACACTAAATGTCCGCTGTTGTGAACAAAAATATAAAATGTACTGGTAAATTTCCCGTAAGCACAGAGCATCACAAACACAGCCCAGCCATATAGCCATGCATCGCAAAGTAGGACCACAATAATAAGCCCACCTATTGTAAAAAAAGTATAAATAAATTGGAATATTATCAAAAGGTGTTTTTATAATTCTTCGATTTTGATGCGTTTATAGAATATACGAGTTGCTTAACCTTTCTGAAGTTGTATTTGCATATATCTTTAATTTGTTTTTTTTTTCTTTTTTACTGGTGCTATCTATGTGGCAAAAATAATTCTAATCAACATGTACCTAAATGATTTGAAGGTCACATTAAAAAGAATATCGTCGTTTGTGTTCTCAAAGAAAGTTACAGAAACATTTTCTTCTATTTTATTTGCAGCATAGTAAATTGTAGATATTAGGAGTACATCAAGTTTGATATTACCTTGAAATGTAAACATTAACTGATCTAGTATGTTTTTCCAAGGGACAAGGACTCGGGTATTTATGACCAGCATAACAATAGCAACAAAGACACCAACAACCGTATAACAGAAACTGGTACGATGGCATCTATCTCCATCTGACTAAAACACCCAGGCTTAAAATGTAAAATAAAGCTAGCCTCTTGAATTTTCATTGTTCCGTTATTTTTTAAAAAATAAATCTTTTTATTCAAGTAAATAGTTAAAATCTTTCGTTTGGCATTGTTACGTTTAAATCGCATCAATATCAGATAAAAAAGGCCTTTGCAATGAAAAGTACCACCATATTTCCTTTGTTTTTGCGTGTTTGAATTCTTTATTCCCTGTTATCCGAGCATTTATTAATATAACATGAGTTAACCTCTATAAAGATATAGCATTAAGGAAGCAAGTGAAGTTATGAAGCCCTTAGGTATAATCATAACCATACAAACGGGGATGAAAATAGCTTCAACTATTGATTGTCAAATGCGCAAAAATCTGTCATATGAAATCTTTATCATATGAAAACAAGCAAGAGTTTGACCCTCTTAAACTTCATGATTGATAATGTTGTTATGGTAGACGTGCCAAGTACTTAACATAATATGGTCGAGGTAAACATTGGGGGATTTCAGCTCAGGAATAGATCAGTATATCTGACCGAGATTGATAATAGTTATGGAAACACCGATATTTAAAGAAAACTTTGGGGAAATATAAGTCTATAACTGTGTACAATGTTAGTCTATAACTGACTAAATCATGCATTACGTAAAGGATTTAGATAAAAAACGCTTTACAATAAGTTATTAATTTTAAATATGTTTTAAATATTTTCTAACCTAATGAAAATTGTTACAAAGTCTGCGGATATT
>NW_026463485.1:0-66256 GCF_021730395.1 Mercenaria mercenaria
GATAAGCTGCTTTAACAAATACCTCTTTTAACAGTGACATTCAGTAACATGTTCACACAAAATGTGTTGTTTTTTAATTTATTATTTCAGTTAATTCCCGCCACAAAGATGGTGATATCAAGGGTCGGGCCGCCTGTTGTTAAATCTTCCAAGTTTGTAGTACGGAAGATGGGTCCACCATTAAGAAAGTCCTCAAGACTTCTTGTGAATGCTGCCAAACCACATGTGCAGAGGTACACAAAAAATCAAGGGATGAATGTGAAAAAAGTGTTTATTTATGTACACTAAGAACGCTTTTGCATTCACCCCTCGAAATGTCTACTTGCTTCAAGGGCTTAGGCTAAGTCTATTTTTTTTGGATGCCCTCAAGCTGATTCAGGGAGAAGTGGAGGGATTTGCATCAATTTTATTATTCATGCCTTTTAAATGCAAGTTGAAATAGTGTAAAAACTCCCAGTTGGAAGCAAGCTTTTAAAATGGAAGAAATTGTGTGATTCTAAAAATGGCTGTAGTTTTCTTGTTTCTGGATAAAAACCACTGATGTGACAATTCATTTTCTCAGTTACACCATTACCCTTGCACTGATTATTATTTCAATTCTAAATTCTGAAATTTAATATTGATTAGTTTTCCCATAAATAATGAGAATTTTTCGTTGTTGAATATTAACCTGATTATATTCATATGATGCTGTAAAAGCAGTTTCTTTGTATTTGAGGGAATCTGATTACTTTGCAATTGTGTATTTGTAATTTTAGATCAACTAATGCTGTAATGAAGACAGTGACACCACAGTTAGAGAAGACACAAGCGGCTTTGTCGTCAATGGTTCCAGCAGCCTTACAGAAGAAAGATGGGCAAGCACTGCTACCACCAGATGAGGATGACTACAGGTGTGCCATTTCTATATGTCTGTCCATCTATTATATACATGATGACTAAGCACTTTTATGGAGAAGTTTATGTTGGTCAGTTGGTCAAAGGTCAAGGTCACAACGATGTAAAAGCTTAAAATGATTTATTATGAAAGTACACATGTTTTTGCATTGCCAACAAGTAACATATGACCATACAGTGACAGGAAGGTAGAGAATTTACCAGTGTCCTACAGACATACATATAGGACACGTATCATTCTTGCTTGTTTTAGGTGAGAGCACAAAGTGCTTGAGGTGGGTCTGTCCGTTTGTCCATCTGTCTGGCTGTCATCCATCCATCAGTACTTTCTTCAAATGACATCCTGTGAAATCCATTAGTAGAAAATGGGTGAAATGCGGCCTGAGTCACCTGAATATTGCTTGGGTGGTTCTTGTCCAAAATAGTTCAGCTTGGTTGCATATAGGGGCCGCCAGAGCTAAGAAATGGAAATAAATTTTGACGACATCCCAACCACTGCTCCAATTTTGAAAAATAAATTTGTAGAAATGTTCCTTTATTGACCCTCAACCAAGATTATTCTAAATATTCTGACTTACGAAAAAAAATCAAGGGCACCAGAGAGCACAGTCACATTTCTCTATATGTATATAAATAGCGCAAATTTTAGAAATTTTCTAGTCAGTGACTGCTGGCCTGATCTTAAAATAATTTTACACAGATGAACCTTGGGTGGCTGTTTGAATTATTCAATAAATAAAAAAAAATCTAGATTAGGCTCATAATAATAGGTTTCATCTTTATGAAAGCTGTGAATTTATTAAAAGAATATTTTTCTATTAAAAGGACCAAAAATGCCAAATTAGCAAAAAATTCCTCACAAATATTTCCTATGCCTTATTTATGTTGGAGTCAAGTTTTCACAGCACTTTCACAGGCTACTACTTTAAATAGTACAGGAAAGAGATAATGATGTGAAATCTTATTTCTGCCAGCATTAAAAAAACCAACGGGTGTGAGCATAGTGACTGATAGCAGGTGATTTCACTCCATAGCATCTATCTAAGTTATTAGATTTCCAACTTTCTCAATGCCACCCTCTGAATAACACTGCACAGATATTGTATAATATGTTGTAAACTTGACATGATTGGATTTTGGAAAGTTTTGAAAATGTCATTGATGTGACTAGTTTTAGAAATAGGTTAAATGGACTAACTGACACATTTAGGTGGGGGAAAAAAATCTCAAAAATCCATAAAAAGTGATTACTCTAAGAATGACTAGTGGTACAAACTTATTGACATTAGGTTTTTGCAAGATATTCTTATAAATGACCAAATATATAGTGCAAAAGATAGAAAGCCGTTGCAATGATTTTGAAATAATGCAGAAAATTTACATTCTTCTTGCATTTTTACCAATATCTAACTTTTATTTTCACCTACTTTATCATTTTTCAGTGTCGTATTTACATTCTATGCCAGACTTGGTGGAAATGAACATGTTGACAAATTTCACCCAAACTGTGGGCACTAAGATATTTTATGATCATTTTGACAATGCGAATTTAAAAAGTTTCATTTTCTGATGGAAATTGAGCCGGCCTGCTTTGCTCAGTAGGGAAAACCCTGATGTATGGATTGTTTTAAGTTTGATCCCCAGACAAGGCCTATTTTGGTAGCAGTTTGACTTTTTGTTTGTAATACCTTTTGTCCTTAATCTGTTATTCATATGAGGAAGTTGACAGTTACTTTTAGAGGGCATTAAAGTACTTGAATGTACAGAATCCAGAACTACTGTTTAGGTTAGCTGCCAATCATTATATAACAGAAATACTATTGAAAAACTCTAAAACAAATTTTGATATGCAACGAATTACGTGGTTACTGAAACAACCTTTAAAACACAATCCAAGCTAACAAATATGTTGAAATGTTAACTATGAATACTTTAACTGAATGTCATCTATAAATTAGTTTTTGCTGTCAAATATCACTTACCTCCGGAACGTACAAATCACTTCCAGAAAATGAAGCCACGCAGCTGGCATTCAGCATGCCAGTGGTTCTACCTAGGTGCCTGCCTATGATGAAATAATGCACAGAGGGTCACCTTGGATCTTCCTCCACCATCAGAATCTAGAAAGTTGACATATGACCTATAATTGTGTCAGTGTGATATTAAACCCCACAAAAACAAAAATAAAGTCATCCATGCTGGAGTGGGCTCTGTCTCTCTGTACCTAACTTGTAATTTTATTAGCATCAGTGGTATGATGTATCTTGTAGAGACTGAAATAGAACATGTTTTCTTTGCAGGGAAAGATTTATTCCTATAACACGTAGGTCAATAATTCGCCATCTCATGCAGAAGAAAGATTTTCTCACACGAGAAGAGCTGAAAGTGTATGAAGATTTCGCACTTGCCTTAGATACAGCAATTGTCAATAAATACCATGGTGTTCTTCAAGAGCTTAAGGTACTTTATCCTTGTTTTAGACTGTTTGGAGAGAAATAGGGATACTGAAAAATGAAGTTGATTGTCATGTTTTTAGCTCACCTGAGCACGAAGTGATCAAAGGTGAGCTTTTTCGACTGCCCTGTGTTGTCGTCGTCTGTCCGTCAGTCGTCGACGTTGTCGTCAACAGTTTGACTGTTAACACTCTAGAGGTCACAATTTTGGCCCAATCTTAATGAAACTTGGTCAGAATGTTACCCTCAATAAAATCTTGGACGTCTTCGATATTGGGTCATCTGGGTCAAAAACTAGGTCACCAGGTCAAATAAAAGGAAAAGCTAGTTAACATTCTAGAGGTCACAATTTTGGCCCAATCTTAATGAAACTTGGTCAGAATGTTACTCTCAATTAAATCTTGGACAAGTTTGATATTGGGTCATCTGGGGTCAAAAACTAGGACACCAGGTCAAATCAAAGGAAAAGCTTGTTAACACTCTAGAGGTCAAAATTTTGACCCAATGTTATTGAAACTTGGTCAGAATGTTACTCTCAATTAAATCTTGGACGACTTCGATACTGGGCCATCTGGGGTCAAAAACTAGGTCACCAGGTCAGATGAAAGGAAAAGCTTGTTAACAGTCTAGAGGTCACAATTTTGGCCCAATCTTAATGAAACTTGGTCAGAATGTTACTCACAATTAAGCCTTGGACGAGTTCGATTTTTGGTCATCTGGGTTAAAAAAACTAGGTCACCAGGTCAGATCAAAGGAAAAGCTTGTTAACACTCTAGAGGGCACAATTTTGGCCCAATCTTACTGAAATTTGGTCAGAATGTTACGCTCAATAAAATCTTGGACGAGTTTGATATTGGGTAATCTGGGATCAAAAACTAGGTCACCAGGTCAAATCAAAGGAAAAGCCTCTTAACACTGTAGAGGCCACATTTATGACTGTATCTTCATGAATCTTGGTCAGAATGTTTATCTTGATGGTCTCAAGGTCCAGTTTGAATCTGTGTCATGTAGGATCAAAAACTAGGTCACCGTGTCAAATCAAAGGATAAGCTAGTTAAAACTGTAGGGGCCACATTTATGACCATATCTTAATGAAACTTGGTCAGAATGTTAATCTTGATGATCTATAGGTCAGGTTTAAATCTGGGTCAGGTGAGGTCAAAAACTAGGTTACTAGTTCAAATCAAAGGAAAAGCTTGTTAACACTCTAGAGGCCACATTTATAACTTTAACTTCATGAAACAGTCAGAATGTTAATCTTGACGATCTTTAGGTCATGTTCGAATGTGGGGTCAAAAACTAGGTCACCAGGTCAAATCAGAGGAAAAGCTAGTTAACACTTTAGAGACGACATTTATGATCATATGTTAATAAAACTTGGTCAGAATGTTAATTTTGATGATCTTTAGGTCAGTAGGTCAGGTGAGCGATACAGGGCCTTCATGGCCCTCTTATTTACTTGTTTTTTGTAAAAAAAAAAAAAATGAATTGTTATGAACTTTGTCTTTGTTCTTTGTAACTCTTTCTGATTATTTACATTCCCGTAACTATGTGACTTTCAAAATTTGAAATATAACTACTTGTGAAAGATCTTTTAAGATCTTTTCTTGCAGCATTTACTTTTAGTATTTATGAATATTTAGCAACCATACTTTGATAATGTCTGTTGGTTTGTTGGCCTGACCTGTAGTTGGAGAAAGCTTTTGCCTACATTGGTCAGACTTTATAAGATGACTGCCTGTAGTCAGTAGATGACCCCAGTTTTGGATGTCAGTCAAATGGTCAAAGGTCAAAGGCACAGTGACTTCTGTACAAAAATTATTTTAGGATATGGTTTGAAAATGCTTAGGCCTATAGACATACGTTTTAGCATAGGTTGTCTATGGCCAGTAGATGTCCAGTTTTGTATTTTCGGGTCATTAGGTTAAAGGTCAAGGTCACAGCTTACAAGAGACTGAAATTACTAAACAGCATAACGTCTGAAAGGCCATCTTTGTAAGATGTGTGTTTTACAAAACAATGCCACTATATATATTCAAAATATGAAGTTGTATTATATGAAAAATAGTTACTTGTTTTCTTTAAATATCATAGAATCTTTTTGACCCTATCAACCCAGACAAAGACACAATAGAAACCCGAAAATGGAACCCAAGGGAACGTCAGGACAATGAATTCTGGTTGCTACAGCGACTGGAAGATATTATGGAGAAGGCCAATTTTCATGAACTTCCAGAGGATGTAGTCAACAAAGCATTAGAGGAACATGAGGTTTCGGATGGTGTCAGGGTACGTATTACTGTTTACTTTCAGTTTTCAGAATAGAATTGAAATCTCCCTCAAGTACCTTGTATTGTTAATCAGTTTGATATCTCAGCTAAAAAGAGAAAAGGTTTAGTGAATAAAGACAGCTTTACACATTTTACCTATGAACTTGATAAAATAGAAAGTTGTGATTTCAGTGTGTGATGTTGGAATTTCAGCATGTGTATACATACCAGGAGGATTTCATTTTTTCAGTTTTGCATATGATGTGTCAGAATTAAGAGCATTCTGATTTTTTCATACGTTTTAGCTAAACACATTCAAGATATACTTGTTATCTCTAAATCTTAAGAGGATTTCATTTTTTCAGTTTTGCATATGATGTGTCAGAATTCAGAGCAAAATGATTTTTGGTTGCAGGTTTATCCCGCTACTAAAGTTAAAGTGTATTTCTGACAATCATAACATCTTTATTTGATTCCAAATCACATCCAAAGGATGTTCATGTGCTACACAAAATAGTCCCATTCATGAACAATGCGGATGAATTATCAATGAACAAGCAGTTCTTATTCAACCTGTATCCACTAGCACTGACCATTTAGATTATATAAGATCTATCTATGATAAGGTATTCCAGCCCATGGTTACATCACAAGCTGGGTCAGGCAGAGTTCATCTTAGATATGAGGCACATTAAATTTGTATTTGTTTCTCATTCATGTATATTCATAGACTGGCATTTAAACAGAAAATAAATCTACCAAAAAACCCGCAACCATCAGACATTTCAAGGCTTTGATTCATACATTTTAGCTTAACATATTCAAAATATACTTGTTGTCTCTAAATCTTAAGTCTTAAACCAAAATCTTAAGTCTTAAACCTGTAGTTTTATGTTAGAGAGCAACTTGATTAAATTTATATGACAAGTCTTAGCACACCCTTATTATTATGTGTAGAGATTTATTACATGTACATGTAACATAAGCAATTCTGTGAAGAGAAAAAAGTCGAGTGAAAGTAAATGTTTTTAGAATTGAGAAATTAAACAAATGTGAATTCTTCTATTTATGCTCAAAACTAATGAAGAAGACTTTTGCAGGTATCAGTTGACAAGAACAAGTACGATGTATTGAAATTTTGGGCTTTAGGACGCGAGAAGATTACAGTAAGCTTACCTTGGTATAAAGCCTTGTTCACGAAGAAAGAAAACATGCCAAAACCAAAGTTGTACTACAAACGTGTTGTGATTGCATTAAGATTTAAACGAGACCAAAACTCATGCTTAAGTCTTTCAAGGAAATTCCTGTGAATGCTTTGGAAATGATGCTTCCAGATGGGAAAATCAAAATCAGTAAAATGGACAAAGGTATAATCGCAACTTCCGTTAGTATTGCCGTGATGGGCATTGTAGCGAAGATAGTAACACTCTTAGCATCCATGAATGTTGATTGGATGCTTATACTGAGTGGGGTGACTGGGTTAGCGGCTGTGCAGAGCTGGACAATATACAAAAACAAAAGGAATAGATATCTGGCAGATTTATCAAGGCTTTTGTACTTCAAGAATGTGGCCAATAATCGTGGTTTGTTGGCATTGCTTGTAGACAGGGCAGAAGATGAGTCCTTCAAGGAGGCTTTATTGGTGTACACATTTCTACTTGCTAACAGGCCGAGTACGATGTATGACAAGAGAAGTATTGAAATGTCACCTGCTGAGTTAGGTACGTATTCTTCTGTAGTATATGAAAGAAACTTATTAAGTAAAACCCTGTTGTCCTGGTCTTTGAATTGATTTTGAAGAAAATGACCACTTAACATTAGAATTACACAGTGCACAGAGATTTGAATGGATAATTACTCAGAAATGTCAAGCACAGTTGACAAAGTGGTTTAATTTGAGTGAAAGTTCTGCATTTTAATTATAATGTAAATTGTAATCTCTTATCTTAAAATAATAGAAAGAAACTTAACTAGAAATTGCTTTTGTAAAAAAGCACATGTCTCCCCCAATGCAAAGTCCTATAGGCAAGAAGTCAATAGGGGTCAGGAGCAAAGGTCAAAGAGACACTATGGTTGGCTGCAATAGGGATCATCTACTTGGCATGTCCAGTCATCCCGCTAAATTTCAACACTATTGGCCTAGTAGTTCTCAAGTCACTGTTCAGGCTCCTGTGACCTTGACCTTTGATCAAGTGACCTCAAAATAAATAGGGGTCATCTACTCTGCATGTCCAATCATCCTATTAAGTTTCAACATTCTAGGTCAAGCGGTTCTCAAGTTATTCTCCAGAAATGATTTTACATGACCAGGTCCCTGTGACCTTGACCTTTAACAGACTGACCCCAAAATCAATAGGGATCATCTACTCTGCATGTTCAATCATCCTATGAAGTTTCAACATTCTGGGTAAAGTGGTTCTCAAGTTATTGATCGGAAATTGTTTTCCATGTTCAGGCTCCTGTGACCTTGACCTTTAACAGAGTGACCCCAAAATCGACAGGGGTCATCTACTCTGCATGTTCAATCATCCTATGAAGTTTCAACATTCTGGATCAAGAGGTTCTGAAGTTATTGATCGGAAATGGTTACCAATGTTCAGGCCCCTGTGACCTTGACCTTTAACGGAGTGGCCCCAAAAACAATACGGGTCATTTATTCTGCATGAACAATCACCCTATGAAGTTTCAACATTCTGGGTCGAGTGGTTCTCAAGTTACTGACCGGAAATGGTTTTCAGTGTTCTTGCCCCTGTGGCCTTGACCTTTAACAAAGTGACTCCAAAATCAATAGGGGTCATCTACTTTGCATGTACAATCATCCTATGAAGTTTCAACATTCTGGGTCAAGTGGTACTCGAGTTATTGATCGGAATTGGTTTTCAATGTTCAGGCCACTGTGACCTTGACCTTTGACGGAGTGACCCCAAAATCAATAAGGGTCATCTACTCTTCATGACCAATCATCCTATGAAGTTTCAACATTCTGGGTCAAGTGGTTCTCTAGTTATTGATCGGAAATGGTTTTCAATGTTCAGGCCCCTGTGACCTTGACCTTTGACGGAGTGACCCCAAAATCAATAGGGGTTATCTACTCTTCATGACCAATCATCCTGTTAAGTTTCAACTTTCTGGGTCAAGTAGTTCTCTAGTTATTGATTGAAAATTGTTTTCAATGTTCAGGCCCCTGTGACCTTGACCTTTGACGGAGTGACCCCGAAAACAATAGGGGTCGTTATTCCAGCAGCCCTACAACCCTATGAAGTTTGAAGGTTCTAGGTCAAATGGTTCTCCAGTTATTGCTCGGAAATGAAGTGTGACGTACAGACGGACGGGTGGACGGACAGGGCAAAAACAATATGTCTCCCCCAGAGTGGGGGAGACATAATTATGCAAACACTGGTTTTATCAGAATTGTTATTCATAATGAGAAACTTTATTATGAAGATAGAATCATTTTATTTATATAATTTGCAGCAAGGTATTACAGTGATTTTTTTACTTTTTTGGCAACAGCCCATGCCTTTTCAATTGGGAATTTTTAGCGCGATAAACTTCAAAATTGGGAAAAATTAACAAACCTTAATAAAGAAATCATTTTAAAAAGTTTCATTTTAAGGTAAATTTATTTCATTCAAATATGCACTGAGGTTGAGCACACAGGACAGACAGGTTATTTTCTGATGTCACAGGATCTGATGGCTCAGATAGCTTAGGGTCACCATGAGCTTCTGTTGATTTCTGAGGGTCATTTTGTGGGGACTCGGATTTCTTGGACAGATCACTTTGCTTTTCTGACGTTTGATTTGAATTTAATTTCTCTTTAACTTTACCAAAAGATGTTCGAATGTCCGGAGTACCGTTGGCGTGTTTAAGTTTTATTTTCTTATTATAATATTTGGAATTATGCGACATTATTTCGAATATTTAGATAAGTTTCTAACAATTTTTTTTATGACTCATTTGACGCATGAAAAAGCGTTTAGCGACCGTGATGATAATCATACTAAATGCCGTACTATGCTGTGACCCGTTTTATGTAAACAACGCGCTTAGAGTTGGCAACAAAATTCTGCAAATAAACCATAATTAGAGTCGGAATTTTTATGATTATTTGCATCGTTTTACCTCAACTTTCACAAGAAATTCTAATTGGGAAAAATCCTCTCGTTTTTGGGAATTTTTAAGTATTTTTTGGGAATTTTGACCATTTTTGTCAATTGGGAAGACGCCGAATTTCGGAGTCAAATCGGCGCAAAAAAAATAATTAATGCGTGAAACATTGATGTAAATTGATACAAATTATTTTGGTCTGGTATACAGTACTCATTATGTAGGATACAGTGTTGCTGTAGTACTATTATTTAAGAAACTACTCATAATTTTCATATTAACACGCGTGAATAAGTTCACACTTAATGGTCAAAGGTCATGTATCTTCATTTTGTGTCTGTATTAGTGGAAGGATTTTCATAAAGCTACCATCAATTGTTTACATCAACAAGAGGCATATTAAGTCATGACCTAGGCCAGTAGGTCCATGGTCAAGGTCACATTGAAGTCTCAGAGCAAATTGTAAATGTTGTAGCATCTGCTGTATACTGTCCAAACAATTTGAAAGATTTGCGTAAAACTAGCACCAGTTTACTTCATCTAGACATGAGCAAAATGCTTGCTTTTCCTGTATCAAAGTTGCATAGGGATTATTTAATTACCTTTAGTAATTTCTCTTGTTTTATAAAGGATATTTCGTTTAATAGTGTCTCTTCATATTGGATTTATTATTAACAAGTTGAATATAATAAAATGCGAGGCTCTGCTGAGCATTTTATCAATTTTATTCAACGAGTTTAATAAATTCAGTGCGGATGTAATATTCTTTTTATCACATGTAAGCTTTCCTGTGTAGACATCAAGATTTCTTCTTTTTTATGCCCCCAAAGGGAGGCATATTAGTTTTCAACTGTCCGTCCCTTCGTTAGTTCATTCGTTCGTTCATCCCAACCTTAACTTTTTGCCTGAAGGCACTTTACTCGCGAACCACTGCACCCAGGACCTTCAAACTTCACATGCTGATAGTATTTATTGAGTACACGACCCCTACTGACTTTGGGGTCACCAGGTCAAAGGTCAAGGTCACCAGATCAAAGGTCAAGGCGCTGCGGGGGCATTTGTCACCATTAATGACAGCTCTTGTCGGTTTACCTGTTATAAACCTTGAAATAAATGACGCTGACATCAAAGCTTTTTTACACTCACAAATTATCAGATTTATATAATGGCTTTATTTCACTCTTGCTACATCAAAGTTGTGATAAAAATGTTTCAAGTTTGTAATTATATTCACTGTTTGATAAAAAGATTTTATTTAAGGTGGGCTTACTGCTGTTCAGTTGGAAGGAAGGATAGAGAAGTGGGTTTATCAAGTGACTGGCACTGAGGTGGAAGTAGAGTCACTGGAAGCTATAAATCTACTAAAGAAGTTCGGAATTCTGTGTGAAATTGACAATAAGTTGCACGTGCTACCACTGATGGCAGCATTGCACAATCTTCCTCAGCAACCGCAGTCAGTGGTTGCTAGGACAACAGAATCGGACATATTTGAGGGTTACGATAGAGACGTTTTCATGGAAACTGAAGAGCAGTATCAGGAGGAAGAAAAGGTTCAAAAGAGAATAGGATGGTTTTGAAAGTTGTGAAAGATAATTAATAGAAAAAAAAGATAAATTTTACACCAAATCAGGTCTAACAGAATATACATTATGTCATTTGGTATACATGCTGCTGGCAAGAAAACAGTGTGTGATATAAATGGACAGAAACAGGTGTGTAGAGGACATGCCTGAAACTAGTTTGAATGTAGGAGCAGCCATTATGCAGTGTACACTTTGAAAATGTTTATAAATTGCCTATTTTACAGAAAATGCTTCCATTTCAAATACATATTACACCACAAAATAAATTGTTTTACAGATATATTAAGTATATTTTATTTGCAGATGTAAATGTTTGAACTTTCTGTGGATATAAGATGTCCTCAGTTTTGTGTAAGTCTTAAAATGCTAAATTACTTTCCCAATCATTGCCCTGTCATTTAGATTTTTCTTGTGGTACATATTTTTTAAATGCTTATATAACATTTCATTTTAGTTACCTTTAAGTGTAAATTTGATGTATTGCGTTTAATCTTTTTACTGTTAGATTGATGTCTTGCAAACTGATATTTAGGAGTTACTAACTACAGTTGAATGTGCCCACACAGTTGAAACAGATGTCTAAAATTCTAAAAATACAAGACTTCCAGTTCAGCTTCAACTCTTAGAAAGAGCTATAATAATAAAAAATAAATGTGTCTGACAGCACAGTTAAGAAAGTAAGACGACTGGCATGTGGTCGAGATATAATTGTTTGCAATATTTATTCTCCATTAAAGGGACATGCCTCTAGATTTATGTTTTAAATTGATGATTTCAATATTTAGTAATTGTAAATAAAGCAAAATTAAAGTGGTTCTGTGTATTCTAGTTTGTATCGGTGTGCAGTCCATAATATATGCGGGAAAGTTCTGAAAAGTATGGGTTACACTATATACCACTGTGATGTAAACACAAGGAATTTAATGGTTCGTTATATCATACTTCTGAAATGTTTGCTACTTAAATTGTGTTGATTTATGATATTACATAGAGGACATTACATGAGTGTCTTTTCATATTGAACTTATTAAACAAGTTGAATGAAATAATAAAATGTGAGGCTCTGTCGAGCATTTTATCAATGTTATTCAGAGTCAGTGTGGAAAGTCACAAATGTAATATTTTTATCACATGTTACCTTTTCCTGACGAAAAAATCAAAAAATCTACTTTCTTGTTCCTTAAACAAGTCAATTTGACCAATGTCTCACGTGCTATAAACGATGTCAACATCAAAGCTTTATTACACTAGTGTATTATCAATTTTATGTAATGGCTTTGTTATACTCCCGCAATGTCAAACATGTGATAAATATATTTAATAGACACTGCTGTTGAATTTTTAGCCATATTCCTCCAGCTACCCGGAACAGTGTTCTAAGAAATAAAGAGTAATCTTGTAATTGTTGTCAAATGAATAAAAGTAGTACACTGTTCTGCTCGGGTACCCTGCACTACTATGGGGATTATGCATAGTTGATAGGATCCAAGGTCATTAATATTTACCTTGTGTCTTGTGTTTGCCCCAGCTTTTATTTGGAACAGTCGGCACATGATCTAAACATTCTTGAACACTACCCTTTCATAGAGTGTGTGCAGAATGTTCTGAGCAGTCAAAGGAATACAACTTTTCAAATTGATACTTTTCTAGAGGCATAGATCTTGAACTGAGAACTATGAGTATGTATGTGTCTTTATTATCAAAGGACATTTTGTTCTTAATATTTATGTTTTGAAAGTGCTAAATTTGACTTGTATTCTAAATTGTTATTTATATTAATAAAATACATGAACTATTTGTTTTTGCTTTCATTTTGTTTTAATCTAGCTGCATATAATGGGAATTAATTACATGTCGATTTGCTGTGGTTTATGGAAATATAAAGGTAGATGATGTACAAGTTATATGAAAAGTACACTGTTTACCATACTGTATATAATTTTCACTGAGTATGAAACTACACCTAGTATATGGAAGAAAAATAACAATAAATAATTGGAAGTTCTTACCAAAAATGTACACCAGTGGTGTCATAGATGTACAGTACATCATCGAGGAAAAAATGTATGCTCTATGCACAAAAATGTCAAAGAAATCTATGGATCTCAAAGACCTATTTAAAGTTTTTCAGTATAAACATTTTGATGTGATGACATTGTGAGTGACATTGTGCATGTATAAATTGGTCAAATCCATTGATGTGTAAAAAGAACTTTTTCATCTTATTTTAAATGTTTTACACTTGAAAATATTGCATCTGGTATTCACTTTCTAAAAGATATTTTGTTCTTACACTGAAACAAACAAATATCTTCTATGTTGCAGTTCTTTGGTGAATACACTTAACGAAACTCAATATCCTTGTCAATATCTTTCATTTTACCTATAGTACTTTTCCAATTTCATACGTTGAAAAAAGAAAAGAAAAAAAAAACGCAAGTGTTGCAATGACATCGTTTATTCTAAGACTCGACCCAGTTTGAAAAATTGCTGAAATACACATAATTATATGTCTGCAAGAAACAAACAAGAGGGCCATAATGACCCTGGATCGCTCTCCTGAGTAATATGAGCTATATGTATCAAATGTCAAACTGATGTTAAAATATGAAGAAAGTAGGTCAGTAGGTCACATTCTCTAGGGCCTCTGGTTATCACGCTTTATAGCATGGCTGTCTTTGATGAATAAATGACCCCTATTGTATTGCAAGTTCAAGGTCATGGTCACAGTGACCTTGATACTAGAATGTTTTAGGTGTATGGCTATGGAGCATTAGGTCTCCAACCATCAAACTCCATAGTATGTTTTTATGAGTCAGTAGATGACCATATTTTTTGCAGTTCATAAGGTCAAATGTCAAGGTTAATCTTAACACTGATGTATACAATCTTACTAAGCCGATGCATAGCGTTTTAGGAGATATTTTAATCAGATTGTGGTACGTGGTCAAGCGGTTATGGTCGATGACTTTGAATCACTTGCCCTGCACTCAGATGGCTTTGAGGCTCACTCGGGGAGGTGTGTGTGTTGCGGGGTGGGGGGGGGGGGGGGGGGGTTGAATTCTTCGTGTGCCTGAAATAATGCATGGAGGGGCACCTGGGGTCTTATTCCACCATCAAAGCCGAAAGCCGCCATACGGCTTATAATTGTGTCAGTGCTATGTTAAACAAACAACTGTCACAGCGAATGAGATTTGATACCGTTTACCTCTCATGATAATAGATACTGTCCCCATATGATTACAAATGATCAATTTTGAATTTATATTACTGCTGTATGTTATTATTGGTAGACTGGACAGTACCTTTGCAAGAAAAGAGTTTTTTGTGATTTCCTTGTCAGTTTTGATAGTGACTGGATTAGTTGCTATGACCTTTCACACTGGAAAATACCTGCTACTTGATGCTCATTTGTTTACTTTTATGTGGAATAATTATTGTTGGGATATCTGGTAAATTAAAGGTGGATAATCAGATTTTGGCCATGTAACGGATTTGTTCGAAACTTTAGCATCTGATCATTTACACTCATTTAAGTTCACTTAACACTTAATACAAATTAGATTTTCACTGGAGGTATTTTTAAAATTTCATTTTCCTATTCTGGTTGCCCAACCAAGATGGAGTTATTTTATCATCAGTATAAATTTGATAAACATACTTTGCCTAAGGAAATGTATAAATATTAGACATATTGTAATATATTTGTAAAATATTTGCATTAAAAATTGTGTATTTAGATGGAATTCATTAGAAATGCAAGTTTGAAAAATTATTATTACCTCCCTTTGCCTATCTTGGTTGTGCAACCAAGATAGATTGGAAATAAATGAATTCAGAAGCTACACACAGCTTTTAAATTTGCATTTTGGTTCAGATTGTTCAATAGTTGATATGTCTATCAAATGCAAATGTAAAACTAGACATTGTATCGAAATAAAAAGAAATACCCAGCTTTTTATATACTTTCATATTAAAGGGGAGTAATTACAAAATTTTATAAAAATAATAAAATATACATTTCAAATAGGAATCTAACTATGTAATCGGTCTTTTTGTTCCTTAAATAATTCTCTACCAGAATATACAAAAAGTAAAAAATGTCATTAAATGTTGTTTAAATGTGATTGACCACCTTTAAAACACTCGAAAAAGATACGTGGAAGAATGAAATTGCAGAAACAATTAATTAAAGGGCAATAACTGGTAGTTGGTTGGTAAAGTCTGATTGCAAGCGATGGAAAAAAGCCCAAATACAATATAGACTTAAGATTATATGTTATGGCGAAGTAACCAGTAAAGCAGATAAAAAGTCCATTTATTTGACATAAAACGACATTACAAAGTAACGCCGGTCTGCGCTAGATTATGTCTGCGTTTTTGTAATGGAAGAAGTACACTGTAATTAACATTGCCGTCGGAAGAAACGATAGTACACGTTAGTGAAGTTGTTTCTGCTTCTCGTGCTTTTTCTTTAGCCGTTGTTTTGATATTAACTAGGCCGTAGCAAACTGATAGAAGTTGTTTTTCAAAGAAATGATGTTGCATTTAATTTAACAGCACGATATTAGTTTTATTAAATAAAAAACGAACAAAGTGATTTCAGTTAAGTTGGTCTGCAGTTCGCGTTTCGAATTGCGAACTGCAAACTGGTCTGCAGTTCGCAATTCGAATTGCAAACTGCAAACTGGTCTGCAGTTTACGATTCAAATTTCAAAGTGCAGTCTGATCAGCACCGTCTTGCGCATTGTGGACAAAAATGCATTTCACAGTCGGTCTGCAGTTCATGTTTCCAATTGCGAACTGCAAACTGGTCTGCAGTTCGCGATTCGAATTGCAAACTGCAAACTGGTCTGCACTTTGCTATTCGAATTGCAAACTGCAAACTGGTCTGCTGTTTAAAATTAAAATTTCAAGGTGCAGTCTGATCAGCACTGCCCTACAAATTGTAGACAAGAATGCATTTCACAGTTGGTCTACAGTATGCAGTTCTCGGTTCACCTTTCCAAATGCGAACTGCAAACTGGTCTGCAATTCGCAATTTGCAATTCGTAGTAGTTCATAATTCGAATTGCGAACTGCAAACTGGTCTGCAGTTCGCGATTCGAACTGCGAACTGCAAACTGGTCTGCAGTTTATGATTCAAACTTCAAAGTGCAGTCTGATCAACACCGCCCTGCGAACTGTGGACAAGAATGCATTTTACAATTCGAACCCAATAGCTTTGTAATCGAATTTCGAACTGCAGACCAGTTTGCCTTTCGCAAATCAAACTTCACAATTCGAACTGCGAACTGCAAGCTGGTCTGCTGTTTACGATTTAAATTTCAAAGTACAGTCTGATCAGCACTGCCCTGCGAATTTGGACAAGAATACATTTGACAGTTTTCAAATGCGAACTGCAAACTGGTCTGCAGTTCTCAGTTCGCAGTTCGCAATTCGTAGTTCATAATTCGAATTGCGAACTGCAAACTGGTCTGCAGTTCGCAGTTCACGATTCGAATTGCGAACTGCAAACTGGTCTGCACTTTGCTATTCGAATTGCAAACTGCAAACTGGTCTGCTGTTTAAAATTAAAATTTCAAGGTGCAGTCTGATCAGCACTGCCCTACAAATTGTAGACAAGAATGCATTTCACAGTTGGTCTACAGTATGCAGTTCTCGGTTCACCTTTCCAAATGCGAACTGCAAACTGGTCTGCAATTCGCAATTTGCAATTCGTAGTAGTTCATAATTCGAATTGCGAACTGCAAACTGGTCTGCAGTTCGCGATTCGAACTGCGAACTGCAAACTGGTCTGCAGTTTATGATTCAAACTTCAAAGTGCAGTCTGATCAACACCGCCCTGCGAACTGTGGACAAGAATGCATTTTACAATTCGAACCCAATAGCTTTGTAATCGAATTTCGAACTGCAGACCAGTTTGCCTTTCGCAAATCAAACTTCACAATTCGAACTGCGAACTGCAAGCTGGTCTGCTGTTTACGATTTAAATTTCAACGTACAGTCTGATCAGCACTGCCCTGCGAATTTGGACAAGAATACATTTGACAGTTTTCAAATGCGAACTGCAAACTGGTCTGCAGTTCTCAGTTCGCAGTTCGCAATTTGTAGTTCATAATTCGAATTGCGAACTGCAAACTGGTCTGCAGTTCGCAGTTCACGATTCGAATTGCGAACTGCAAACTGGTCTGCAGTTCTCAGTTCGCAATTCGTAGTTCATAATTCGAATTGCGAACTGCAAACTGGTCTGCAGTTCGCAGTTCGCAGTTCACGATTCGAATTGCGAACTGCAAACTGGTCTGCAGTTCAAGATTCAAAATAAAAATATATTTGAACATTACTCTTATAATTTTAAGTAATAGGTCAGTATTTGCTAAATATAAATGAGCCGTGCCATGAGAAAATCAACATAGTGGGTTTGCGACCAGCATGGATCCTATGTTGGTTTTCTCATGGCACGGCTCAAATGTTAATGGTCTGCACTTCCTCCCTCTTCATTAGAACTGCAAAGTGCCGGCTAGTCTGGGGCTCTTAGTTTTCAATTCGAACTACGAACTGCAAACTGGTCTGCAGTTCTCAGTTCGCAATTCGTAGTTCATAATTCCAAATTTGAATTGCAAACTGCAAACTGGTCTGCAGTTCGCAGTTCACGACTCGAATTGCGAACTGCAAACTGGTCTGCAGTTCACAGTTCATGATTCGAATTGCAAACTGCAAACTGGTCTGCAGTTCGCAGTTCACAGTTCACGATTCGAATTGCGAACTGCAAACTGGTCTGCAGTTCAAGATTCAAAATAAAAATATATTTGAACGTTACACTTATACTTTTAAGTAACCGGTCATTTTTGCTAAATATAAATGTTAATAGTCTGTACTTCCCTCTCCATTAGAACTGCAAAGTGCTGGCTAGTCTGCGGCTCATAGCTTTTGATTCGAATTGCGAACTGCAAACTGGTCTGTAGTTCACAGTTCGCAGTTCACGATTCGAATTGCGAACTACAACCTGGTTTGCAGTTCACGATTCATAATGAAAACTTATTGGAATGTTACTCTTAATTGTAAAGGGTCTGCACCCCCCACTATCCAACTCCCCCGCCCCCTCCGCTAGAATTGCGAAGTGCCGGCTAGTCTGCGGGTTCTTAGTTTTCGATTCGAATTGCGAACTGCAACCTGGTCTGCAGTTCACGATTCATAATTGAAAGTTTATTGAAATACTACTCTTATGATTTAAGTACTAAGTTAGTGCTAGCTAAATAAATTTTAAGGGTCTGCACTCTCTCCCTCTCCATTAAGAATTACACAGTGCCAGCTAGTTTCCGATTCGAATTGCGAACTGCATATTGGTGTGCATTACACGATTCAGAATAAAAGTACAAGGAATTTTACTACTATAATTTAAGTACTTAGTAAGTGGTGACTAAATTGAGGTTTATGGGTCTGCACTCCGTCCTTCTCCATTAGAATGGCAAAACCGCCGGCTAGTCAGTGGTCCTCAGTTTCCGATTCGAATTGCGAACTGCGAACTGGTCTGCAGTTCGCAGTTCACGATTCGAATTGCGAACTGCAAACTGGTCTGCAGTTCACGATTCATAATTGAAAGTTTATTGAAACACTACTCTTATGATTTAATTACTAAGCTAGTGCTAGCTAAACAAATGTCACATATAAGGTTATATAGAAAAAAACTGAATAGTACTCCGGGGGTGAATTACGACTTTCCTAAATTTTTAATTTAACAACCGACGGAGAAGAACACAACATAGTTTGGAGTATCGAGAAAAAACGAGGGAATTGTATAACATGCGGTTGGTTATTCTTCGTTTCCTTACAAAAAGCGACAGATAACACAGCATAGTTTAGATGATTCGTCGGAAAATCATGGGGAGATGTACAATACCGGCGTTGGTTGTTCTTCGTCCTTTTATAAAATCGGCGGAGAAGAACACGATATAGTCTGGATACTCCTTCTCCGGCAATGAGTAAGGGAAGTAGAAGAACAGCCATATATGATTGTATAGAAAAAATGAATAGTACTCCGGGGGTGAACTACGACTTTCCATAATTACCTGTGACGAATATAGATAAGCTTAAATATAAACAAAGAAAACATGTAGAAGTTATAGCATGTATGTCACGGGACGACATTTCATGTTCTTTAAACTTAATAGTGATGTGCGCCGTGCATAGCGGGGAAACTAATACTTTGCCCTTGCGGTATCGTCTGCTGTTTAATTGAATCGGATATCCTCGGCAATGTACGATATATCACGAATATTAACGGAGATGTCCGAGGCACTTCATCCTTGCCCGCACAGTCTTTGTGAATTCTTGTCATGTATGACCAATCTTCTTGGTTTGTTTAATGGGTATGAATGAGAGACAGAATGAGAGAAAGAAATACACTGGTGTTCTTTTTAATCTCTTAGTACTTTTTACTACCAAATTCCTTCTGCCCTCAGAGTAGTTAATGTACTCTTACGAGTAAACCGGTAAAATGCAGAGAAAACTTAATTAAAATCATGTAAAATTCTTTCGATTACTTCAATTAATTCACCAGTCGGTGTGGTAAGGAATATTTAGAAATATCTTCAACATTGTAGTTTGTATTTCTTTACAGAGCGCGTGAATTATTATTTGTGCAAACTTTGTATTATTTTATCTTTATTTTATCACGAGTGCTAATTTCATCGCTATTAAGTTTTAGACTTTTTATATTACGGAAAATAAAACAGAACGAACCTATGCCGGGAGTTGATATATGTTGTGACATGTAATTTACATATTTCAATGTAAAGACATTTACACCCATTATAAGGAATCGTCTACAGCGAAGTATGGCCAAATGTAACTATTGAATGGCTTAAAGTCGAACCCGTTTACTGTCATGATGTTATAATATCTTTTCTTATGGAATGTTTTTACTTAGGTTTTGAAACAATGCAGCGGTTGATCATTTCGTAAACGTTTACCTAGAAAATTATTAGTCTAGAGTGAAAATTGTGAAATATCATCTCGGTTGTGCGTATAAAAATATCTATTTCCGGATATGATTTTATTGAAAGTTTTCTAAATAATGGAGCGACTTAAGCTTTTCAACGATTACATTTTATTAAAATATATTTTACTTGAAATGATGTTTTCAAGAAACTATATTAAATTCAAAAGTATTACACAGAAATGTTTCAGGGGGGAATTTCCATCAAGTGTATTTAAATTATCCGATTGGTCAAAAGACATGGCCGCAAGACAAAAACAAATCTTCAAATAAAATGTTTGCTAATTTTGACCCGCTATTGCTGTTGTTAAGTTCCTTAGATTCGCCAAAACATGACTGCTAGAGGGTGCGATCACTTTTTCCTGTATGTACATAATGGTAACTTGAAGGATCTTCTCGCCTGATGGCCAGATTTTAAATAATTTTACACAGACATGGTTCGTTAGATTACCATGAACCAAGAATTGTAAATTAGTCCGATTCGTACAAAACATGGCCTTCAGAGCCTGTGGTAAATTTTCCCTATTTACATACATAGTCGAAACATCAGAAACTGTCCAAATTTTAAAACCATCAAAAGTATTTTCTTTGGATGAACTATTACCAAAATTATTAAAGCCATCTTTTCTAGTGAAATACAAGGCTATATTTCCCTTTCTGGCTATATGGTATACTTCGGCTGAATCTGCAGGCAAGTGCAAAGTACAGACATGACTCCTTCATGACTCTCTGCCACACATGCTACCCTTTCCATTGTGAAACTATGATGAGTGACTTAGGGCCATCAAGGTCCTCTTATTATTAGTCTCCACAGACAATTCAAGGGAGGTGCATTGTATTCTGTCTGTCTGACTGTCCGGATTGTCACAAGTTATTGTCAATTTCTTAAGCGCTGGCCTTTACAACTTGAAGGCAATGACCAGCATATGACCAGTGTGCAGTTCGCAATTCGAATCGTGAACTGCGAACTGCAGACCAGTCTGCTGTTCGCAATTCGAATTGTGAACTACGAATTGCGAACTGCGACCTGAGAACTGCAGACCAGTTTGCAGTTTGCAACTGGAAACACGAACTGCGAACTGCAGACCAGTTTGCAGTTCGCAATTCGAATCGTGAACTGCGAACTGCAGACCAGTTTGCAGTTCGCAATTCGAATTATGAACTACAAATTGCAAACTGAGAACTGCAGACCAGTTTGCAGTTCGTAGTTCGAATCGAAAACTAAGAGCCGCAGACTAACCGGCACTTTGCAGTTCTAATGAAGAGGGAGGAAGTGCAGACCATTAACATTTGAGCCGTGCCATGAGAAAACCAACATAGTAGGTGTGCGACCAGCACGGATCCAGACCATACGCGCAGTTTGGTCAGGATCCATGCTGTTCACTTTTAAAGCCTACTGCAATTAGAGAAACCATTAGCGAACAGCATAGATTCTGACCAGACTGCGCGGATGCGCCGGCTGGTCTGGATCTATGCTGGTTGCAAACCCACTATGTTGATTTTCACATGGCACGGCTCTTTTATATTTAGCAAATACTGACCTATTCCTTAAAAGTATAAGAGTAACGTTCTAATATATTTTTATTTTGAAGACCAGTTTGCAGTTCGCAATTCGAATCGCGAACTGCGAACTGTAGACCAGTTTGCAGTTCGCAATTCGAATTATGAACTACGAATTGCGAACTGAGAACTGCAGACCAGTTTGCAGTTCGTAGTTCGAATCGAAAACTAAGAGCCGCAGACTAGCCGGCACTTTGCAGTTCTAATGAAGAGGGAGGAAGTGCAGACCATTAACATTTGAGCCGTGCCATGAGAAAACCAACATAGTGGGTGTGCGACCAGCATGGACCCAGACCAACCTGCGCATCCGCGCAGTCTGGTCAGGATCCATGCTGTTCGCTTTTAAAGCCTACTGCAATTAGCGAAACCATTAGCGAACAGCATGGATCCTGACCAGACTGTGCGGATGCGCAGGCTGGTCTGGATCCATGCTGGTCGCAAACCCACTATGTTGATTTTCTCATGGCACGGCTCATTTATATTTAGCAAATACTGACCTATTACTTAAAAGTATAAGAGTAACGTTCAATTATAGTTTTATTTTGAATCTTGAACTGCAGACCAGTTCGCAGTTCGAATCGTGAACTGCGAACTGCGAACTGCAGACCAGTTTGCAGTTCGCAATTCGAATTATTAACTACGAATTGCGAACTGAGAACTGCAGACCAGTTTGCAGTTCGCAATTCGAATTATGAACTACGAATTGCGAACTGAGAACTGCAGACCAGTTTGCAGTTCGCATTTGAAAACTGTCAAATGCATTCTTGTCCAAATTCGCAGGGCAGTGCTGATCAGACTGCATTTTGAAATTTAAATCGTAAACAGCAGACTAGCTTGCAGTTCGCAGTTCGAATTGTGAACTGCAAACCGGTCTGCAGTTTGTCATTCAATTCCAAGCCATGACCATCGAATTGTGAAATGCATTCTAGTCTGAAATTCGAAGCGCAGTGCTTATCATACTGGGCTATTAAATTTGAATCGTAAACTGCAGACCAGTTTACAGTTCGCAGTTTGATTTGCGAAAGGCAAACTGGTCTGCAATTCGAAATTCGATTACAAAGCTATTGGCTTCGAATTGTAAAATGCATTTTTGTCCACAGTTCGCAGGGCGGTGTTGATCAGACTGCACTTTGAAGTTTGAATCATAAACTGCAGACTAGTTTGCAGTTCGCAGTTCGAATCGCGAACTGCAGATCAGTTTGCAGTTCGCAATTCGAATTATGAACTACGAATTGCAAACTGCGAATTGCAGACCAGTTTGCAGTTCGCATTTGGAAACGTGAACTGAGAACTGCATACTGCAGACCAACTGTGAAATGCATTCTTGTCTACAATTTGCAGGGCAGTGCTGATCAGACTGCACCTTGAAATTTTAATTTTAAACAGCAGACCAGTTTACAGTTTGCAATTCGAATAGCGAAGTGCAGACCAGTTTGAAGTTCGCAATTCGAATCGCGAACTGCAGACCAGTTTGCAGTTCGCAATTGGAAACACGAACTGCAGACCAACAGTGAAATGCATTTTTGTCAACAATGCGCAAGACAGTGCTGATCAGACTGCACTTTGAAATTTGAATCGTAAACTGCAGACCAGTTTGTAGTTTGCAATTCGAATCGCGAACTGCGAACTGCAGACCAGTTTGCAGTTCGCAATTGGAAACGCGAACTGCGAACTGCGAACTGCAGACCAACTTAAACTGAAATCAAGTTATAAGCCTTTTCCTAGTTGCGATACTAATTTCTAGAGCACTTCTCAAGTTTATGCGAAGCAGTTATCACGTATGGTCAAGAACCTTTTGCTGGGAAATTAAGATGCAAAACACTTTTTTCGCGTATAAGATATAGAACACTGATGGAGAAGCATTGGGAATAAGTGGTTAAAGTGTGTCACATTGACATTGTTTCTAGTATTCAAATGTTATAATGCGAGGTATCTGGCATAAGTGACCTGTCTACAGGATTTCTTTTATGAACTCTTAAGCGACACGTATTTAATTTGCCGATCCTATTCTGTCGTTCATTTAGCATGAACACCGAAAAAAATTAATTCATTTATTATATTCATATTATATTTCTATTTCATTTGTAAACAAGATTATATTATAAACTGCATAAATTGTGTTGCATTCAACATTAAAATCAACTTCCCGGCCATTCTGTTTAAAAAAACGGAACATTTTCGACGTCATCTAAGGAACGAGTGGATGTCGTCAAAACAGCGGCCCGTTATCACTAACTAGCGTCTGCGATGCCTTTCCTTTTACTGTTCATACAAAATGAACATCAAAATTCTCAATGGAAAGAAATAAAACGAATGCAAATATGTACAATTGTAATCAATATTCGTTTATTAATAACAAGACGACGTTTATATGACGTAAGTGTAGCAGCGACATGATTAGGCCTACTATTCTCATCATTTCTATTAATTCTATTGTTGAGCACGGACATACGCTTGTCTAATAAATATGTTAAAGTATACTTCCTTCAACTTCTTTTCAATCAAAGATCCGATAAAAAAAGTTAATTAACTGTTAAGTATAAATAAAAGTGTATCTGATTTTATACATATATAACATAAAACAACATTGTTCATGCTCATTATCAGCGTTGATGAATTTCAAGTAAAGGAATCTCCTCGGCATTTGATAAAAGTTAAGTCTTTTTCATACAATACAAAACGATTCTTTATTAGTGGCATGTACATTCAAAGATAATGTTCAAAAATATATATGTCGTATATGTAATTTTTTCAAACGGAAATATAAGTCGGGATATCATAAATATAAGATCTTACTTTTATTCAGCTCGACTACATGGGTTTTGCGACTTTGTTACATGTATGTGAACTGCTTATCAACGAACACGTCGTATCATTTAACAGTACCCTTTAATGATTCCTTGTTCCATATCTATATTATTCCATAAGTAAGCTCATTATATAAAGTAATTTTCACCTTTGAATGTATGTACTTTCATTCAAAGATGAAAATAGTTCTTATTGCTGTACTGTAGCTAGAGTGTGTCATTGTCTTGTTGTCGTTTCAGTTATGTTGCGTCTGATCCGGTTGTCCCAACTTCAAATTAATCAATGGATTTCTAGCTGACCGGCAGCATATTTATTATTCATTTGCTCTGTAGTGCAGACAAGTATACATTCAGCTGCGATGGTGACAGAAAGAGAAACGAGCTTCCAGACACTGCCTAATTCGTCATGAATTTGTGGAATATTTTCCCATCCGTCAACACAGACTGTTTTAGATTTGATTGAACTATTCTTTATCGTTTGTTTTAAAAATAAAAAAGTCTCTAAAATGTTTTGACAAATGCAATGAATTAAAGATATCCAGTTCAGAAGTATCACTAAAATAGAGTATTTTTAAATATTAGAATTAGAATTGCAGAAAATCCTATGTCAAATGAATATATATATCATTTGATTATAGATATATAATGCTCCAACTGTGTTTTTTGAGCTACATACAATCACTGTTAAATGTCATGTATTACGGGCATTTGTCGAAACTTTTCCATAAACAATTATACTGTGCTTAACTATACATGTATAATGTTTGTATCATTTCAAACTTAATTAAACGCTTAGTAACGTTTGTACACGCATATTAGTTAATTCTATGTTTGCTCAGATACTATGTGGCAATTGTTCATTTTTTTTAAACAATTTGGTTTAATATATTTTAAGTAGATGTTTGATATGGAATGTCAAACGTTGCTAAATTATATATGTATGTTATTATTATTGTATGTTTGTTATTGTTATTCAATGTCGTATCAGTCATATTCTAAGTGTTACCATTGTTATTCTATATGTCGTTATTCTTATTGTATGTTCGATATTCTTATTGTAAAAGACGTTATTGTTGTTGTATATTCATTATTGTTTTTGTAAGCTTGATATTCTTATTGTATGTGGGATTTCCCGCGATATAAATAGCACAGCGACGCTATACAAATACAATCACATAACATAGAATAAGAATGACACGTTTTGTAATATTGAACAACAATGATGACTTTTACCTTAAGAATATCGAACATACAATAAGAATAACGACATATACAATAACAATGGTATTACTTAGAATATGAATGACACGACATTGAATAACAATATCAAAGATACAATAAGAGTAACGAAATATAGAATAACAATAATGACTTTTACCATAAGAATATCGAACATACAATAAGAATAACGACATATACAATAACAATGGTAAGACTTAGAATATGAATGACACGACATTGAATAACAATATCAAAGATACAATAAGAATAACGAAATATAGGATAACAATAATGACTTTTAGAATATGAATGACAAGACATTGAATAACAATAACAAACATACAATAATAATAACATACATATATAATTTGCAACGTTTGACATGCCATAGTTTGAAGTAGCTTTATAGCAATAAATGCCTGCCAGAGTAATAGTATTTCCATTTGCTTACAAATACTATTTGCATCAGTGTACAGCAATCTAACCAAACTTGAACCATATTTCCTTTCAACCCAGATAAAAACTGATGCTTAACCAAAACACGAATGACAGAGGGGCTCATATTTATCAGCCATTTTAATTATTGCAATGAAATTCCTGCAGTTGCTACGCGACATTTTGATGGGAAACAGAGTCAAAATTCCATGATTGAAATGAGCCGAACAGGGTCATATAATTAAGATGACCAGGCAGCGTTTGCTCATAAAAAATGTCGTTTAAATCTGGAAGGTTTTCGACTTGGTTTGAGGCCACATGGCAAGGAAATATATACATATCCTTCATGAACGAGTAGTAATAAGTCTGACCAAGATTGGGTACCTGGATAGATTTAGATTTTGAAGAGACGTCTTAGAAGGTAACCGGGAAGTACTCAAACTTAGAATATTTCACTATTTTGACCATATCTTGACGGTTTTCGACCTTGTTCGAGCCCCTACCACATGAACATACAATACATGTAAATAAAGGTATATATCCAGCCACAAAATGCCATTACTCACGAGGAGAAGGTGACAATGATCAAAGCACTTATATGGCACACGGATTGCACAATAAATCCAAGAACCTATGTTCTCAGGTGAGAACCTAGGTTCTCGGCTGAGAACCTAGGTTCTCACCAAAAACATAGGTTCTCACTCCAGATCACAAGTTTTTCAGAGAACCTAGGTTCTGACTTGAAAAATGTACAATTTCTCTGAGAACGTAGGTTCTGGGCCGAGAACTTATGTTTTCGTTTCAGAACACAAGTTTTTTTCTTTCCAGAAGGCAAATCAGTCCAACCTGAGATCCTAGGTTTTTATTGGATAATAAATTCCCAGCTCACGGGTTTTCATTGGCTAATCGTTTATTCTGTTATTACTCTCCAATGCAGTCGGCATTTTCAATCGCACGAAGCATTAAATATCTGCTATCAGAATATAGATTGAATATGTTTTTCTTTATAAATAACTGTGTCTCATGCAGAGCAGTTTCTGGTTTCGGTTCGAAGCATGTTGTCGGATTTGGCAAGGAAAGCTGAAATTGTACCCGACTATTCTAGAATCGTGCAAGGGGTATTTAAGTTTTAACTTTTAAAGTTGGGAGGAAACAAACTTTTAGAAGTATTTGCTGATAAAAGCCGGGAGGACAGAATAAAAGAATAAGAAAAATAAAATATTGAACTTGACTACATATTACAATTGGATCAAAATAAAATGAAATGAAACTTAGATAATTTACATGTTTATTTAGGATACTGCATGTACTCAAATTTATACAAATGGAACCTGCTGGGCAATTAAGATGTATCAATGATAAACTTAACCAGTTAAGCTTAAGTAATTTGTTTGACAATTTTAATACAAACATGTATGGGTTTTAAATCTAGCTATTTTCCGTCCGTGTAAAGAATAAGTGATCAGTATGTGAAAGAATGGCAAATGACCATAAATGCTGCACCTAACTCAAATATGTAAATTTCAAAAATACTTTTGAATTTGAAAGTTATTTGTGTAATATTAAAACAACTGTTTAAAAAAAATTATATAAGTTAGATTTAGTGATGTAAGAAATCAAAATACAACAAAAACAAATGATAATTTCACTCTAAGGAGAACCTTTACATGTTCAAATTTAATTCAAAATTGTCATTAAGTCGCTGATCTTATTTTGAAGTAAAATATACACCTTTTCTTAACAATTCAATGTTGAAAATTAAGCCATTTACTTATTTTAATTCTTATAGAAGAGCAGTTTTCTTTTAGTTTCAATTTTTAAAACTTGGCAAAAATCCTAACGAAGAGTACTTATTTTTGTAGTTTCTGTTTAAATAAGTTCTCTTAGACATTCTGCACATCTGCCTAGTACAAGTAAAATGAACACTAATTAATAATTAAGATGAAACACAGATGCAACGTAATAAAGCATACACAGAAATACCCGAAATTATAGCTGTTCGTTGGATATCTCATGTATTTTTAGAATTAAATTAGTTACAAATCTTTTGTTTAATCGAAACAATAAAGGTAATATTTATAATGCTTTGAAATGCTTTTCAACGTAATAAACTCATTCATGGATACAAATTTTGATATCGTCTTTCTTTAATTTCATTATTTCTCCGTTTATAGTGAGGCCCGATCTTCAAATAATTTATGCAGAACAGTATATAAGCCGAGCGTAAATTCCCGGTCAAATACTAGTAATTCAGGTTTTTAGGACTGGTCTTCCCGTTTCTGCAATTCGATTGGCTTATATAATTTTATTAAAAGATTTTTCAGATTAAAGTACTTATAAATATCGATTAAATGTGTTTAGCGCACTTTTTTCAGAAAGGGTATTTATAATAAGGAATTCTTTCTGTGTTCGAATGTGCATTTACTTCGACTGATCGGCCGTGTGACATTCTGTATAGAATTGTCGCTTTATGGGTGGTCACATTAAAGTATATAAAACAAGATTCCTTGCTGTTGCAGTAACAAAACTTATGATAATCATCTATATATCATAATGTGTTAACTGAGCCGCTTAAAGATGTTGCGTAAATCACCACATGTAATCGCTATCAGCTGCAATCATTACTATACCATTGAAATGATTCGGTGATAATCGACGAAAAAGGAATTAATTAAGTGCAATATAATGGTGCATTTATATACTTGCCCTTTTGAGACGATTTTTTAAAATGAAATTACTACTTATGACATAAAAGATGACGGAAATAATGAACAGTATTTTCAATAAAAATGCAACATTTTGCCTAAGTGTATTGCAATGTCTTTTTTAAATTTCAGCTATATTTTTAAGTATTGTAAACTGAAATAGAGCTCGTTGATAGCTTGAGAACGTCGTACAAGAACTCGTGTTTGTTAAAACAACAGTAAGACAGTTACAAAAGAATATTGTATAAAATCGTTATAATCGATGGATTATCAGAGTTGTTGGAGGAGGGGCTCTTAGTTTTATACAAAATGTTTTCCATGAAACTTTATGAGTGAACATATGTATTTGTTAATTATTAGCAGAAAATCTGCAACTTAATATGTTGGCCTTTGCAATAAAGGTATGTAGACACTAAATATGAAAATGACGCGTCGTATAATGGCAGATTCAAATAGTTCGCATACTATTTTGCATTCCACTTACTGAAATCATATTACAAGGCTTTGCTGGACATTTTGGTAGCATTTTCATCCTTCAGTGATGAAAGAAATTCGGATGAAACTGGAAATCCGGATTTGAAGATTCCAGTTAAGGTTAAGCATTTAGATCGATGTAAATCCGTTGCATTTTCGTTTCTGGGATTGGGGTGGGGGGAGTTGGGTCGAGAATACCAAGTGCACGACTGGAAGTTTGGAATCCGGGAATGAACGGACATTATTCATGAAGTTCATTCTTCCTTTTTTCGTTGCAATCGACTATACAATGATAACTGTGTTTTTTACTGAACATTAGCGCATATTCACGCCCGGTAATCTCCAGAATCATAACCTTTCAGTTATGTATGAAAATGCTTCTGCTGTGATTTCCGGTTATGATGGTTTTCACGTAAAAACAGTGACACAGGTAAGGAATTCTTACGTTTTCTTTCTAATATTACTTTAAATTAAAAATCAGCGAATGCTATTCGATGCACGATTGAACAAAGATTACATACATACTAGATTTTCCGTGCAGTGACCAACGTTTTGCTTTCTGTCAACTTTAGAAGTTGTACACATGATGCAATTTTAGCGTTTCTGTGCCACCCATACCGCTTTCTGCTATTTTTTTTCGAACATATACGTTTTCTTGTGGCAAATAATTGGCGTCAGTCGATCAATGTTACACAAACGTTTCAATTTATTCCCGCAAAAATGTGCGAGAGCGTCGTTTACGACGGAAATATTGCAGTTTATTAGGTGTTATGATTCGGTTGATGATGTTATGATTCTTCAAAGGGGGTTATGATTCTTCGTATAACAATATCTGCCGTAGGAAATTTAAAACTATTCTGTCATGAAAAGCAAAATTAAACCATGGATGTGCAGATTACCATGACTACATTGAGTGTCTTATTTGTTGCTGCTTATATCATTTCCATTATCTCAGTTGTTTTACGATAAAGTCGCGCTTTACATTTTCATATTAGAAATTATATCGTAGGAAATTTCAATACTTTTAATTTTCATTACGTCTTTTTTAAAGTACCACATATACAAAAAAGAACGACATTTAAAGTAAATATTAAAAATATTAAAAAAATGTTCTAAAATTAAGGAACGTGGAATTAAAAAAGACACTCATGCAGCTGAAATGTGTTTGCAGCATGTCTGTCATTGCTGTTTAAAATCTTTAGAGGAAGGCGCATTCATTAATGCTGTAAGGACTTCAACGGTTGCCCAGTCGTCTTTGCTTTACTTCTTTATGCTGTGTATATATGCTGTTATTGTAAATATGTAAAATAAAATATGATTAAACTAAACTACGTCTGTCATTTCCATTTATGTATAAGAAAAAGAAAAGAAGACACTAACTTACAGCTACACAATGAAAATCCATAAAACTTAACCTGAAGTACATTTTCATACTCTTGAAAAAGTCTACAATACACTTAGGTCTACTCACAATTTCAAACAGGTTAACTTTCAACCCAGCTAAAAGACATGAAGGAGTAAAGCCAAAGTAGTGTTGTTTTTGGTTGCGGGTTTATCCCGCTACCAAAGTTACAAATGTATTTCTGACAATCATATAGCATCTTTATTTGATTCCAAATCACATCCAAAAGATGTTCTTGTGCTACACAAAGTAGTCCCATTCATGAACAATGCGGATGAATCATCAATGATCAAGCAGTTCTTATTCAACCTCTATTCATTCGCACTGGCTGACCATTTATCAGTGATAATAAAGGTATTCCAGCCCACGGTTACATCACTGACTTCCAACTGGCATTAAGATAAGTTGATATAAGGTTAGGCAGAGTTACTGTTAGGTATGAGGCGCATTTGTATTTGTTTCTTATACATGTATATTTATAGATCGGCATTTAAATAGAAAATAAATCTAGCAAGATCCGCAACCACCAGACATCTCACGGCTTTGATTTTAAAATGCAACCTTTTTAAAATAATGCTTACATGAGCAAATTTTGTTGAATTTTAGATTAGAAACAACTGATTTTTTTAACAACCTGATTTTTTTGTGGTCCAACAGACCAGCTAGCTTTCAGGATTCACTGCTCCGACCGAAAATACACTGTCCCCGTGTCATCGGACCAGCGTTTGTGTGTCGATCCATGCATTTGTGGTTAAATTCCGTTTCGACAGATATTGTTTTACGAAGAATCATAACCCCCTTTGAAGAATCATAACATCATCAACCGAATCATAACACCTAATAAACTACAATATTTCCGTCGTAAACAACAAACATGACATTTTTTGTGGGGATAAATTGAAACGTTTGTGTAAAATTGATCGACTAACGCCGACTTTTTGCCACAAGAAAACGTATATGTTCGAAAACAATAGCAAAAAGCGGTATGGGTAGCACTGAAACGCTGAAATGTCATCGTGTGTACAACTTCTAAAGTTGACAGGACGCAAACGGTTGGTCACTGCACGGGAAATCTAGTATGTATGTAATCGTTGTTCAATCGTGCATCGAATAGCATTCGTTGATTTTTAATTTAAAGTAATATTAGAAAGAAAACGTAAGAATTCCTAACCTGTGTCACTGTTTTTACGTGAAAACCATCATAACCGGAAATCACAGCAGAAGCATTTTCATACATAACCGAAAGGTTATGATTCTGGAGATTACCGGGCGTGACAGTGGTCCGCAGATGTAAACATTCAGCCAAATTATTTCTATTATTGAATGTTGGTGTAAATTTGATAACAAAGAAATTTCGCGCTGTTAAAACCTAATTCTGTGTCAAAACGTAAACGTTTTACACCCTTTAAACGTATCATAAAAAGCATTCTAATAATATGCTTGTCTCTGTTAAAACACGCTTACGCTAGAATGACGTCACGTTAACGTGTGTTGACGTCAAAGCTTTTGTTGCGACCAAGAAAGAGACGCGACGTTGGAGCTAAGTCATTTTTGGCTATATTTTCTATTAAAGAAGTTTCACTATCGCTATTTATGATACAATATATACGTCTTATGTTATGTATCTTCTGAAACTAGAAACCAAACTCTATTTCATTTTATAGCTTTTAATTAATCCAAATAAGCTATTAGCGATTTTTGCGGGCCTAAAAGGACCTAACACAAAGAAATTCTGCTGTAGAGATGTAATGGGAAATTTCATGCATCTACGATAAAACAGACAGATGAAAAACAAAAACATGTCTGACGTTCATGAAATTTCCGTGAAATGATCGTCTGCCGTAAACTACTGACATCATACACGTAAAACAAAACAACGTAATCAGAAACGCGTCAGATACTCTTAAAAAGTTCAGACATGGGTGTGTAGAGATTCAGTAGAAAAGGACTTGTGGATTTAAGAAAAGTTTTTAATTCTTACTTAACTCGTTTTGTTTTTTTAAAAAATCTATAATATTCCACGCAGAAAATATTATTATTGTACTTATCCGGAAAATGTATATATCTGGCATTTTATTTCAATGTCGCTTGTACTGACACAACCGCCCCCAGTTTTCACTAAATAAGTTTGCAGCAGTTACATGTTTTGGTTAACTCGAGTTAGCGTTTTTGTTATTTGAATCTTTTGCTCTCCTTTTAAAATATAAGTTTGTACTTCTTTGAACAGTATTTCATTCTGGGATTCAGTTAAAGTGTCAATGCCAAATAAAAGTTTCTTTGCGCTAAGAGGATGAAAGGCTCTAGTATTAATGAATAATGTTCGCCTCTGAAGTGTATATCGTTTGCAAGTAAAAAAAATAATGCTCAGCATTTTCATTCTCAGCACCACATTCACAAGACGGGCTCGGAAAGAGATGATTTTTATACAAATCAAAATTTAGATTACTGCAGTTATTTCTTATACGGGCATGATGAACGGCTGAAAATCTTTCGCCTTTAGTGAAAAAAGATGGAACTACTGGCGGTTGATATAATTCTTTCAGTTTACTTTTAAAAGAAGATAGTGATTCTGAGTCTCGAATATTTAACGGAAGATCATTCTAAAGTTGTAATGCTGATGGTAAGACTACGGTGTTCCGTTTGGACAATCGTGACATTTTATTTAATACTAAACCGCGATGCACGATGGTACGATGATGAAACAACGATGGCACGATGGTGAAAACGCGATGGCATGATGATGAAATCGCGATCGTGCGATGGTACTATGGTGAAATGTCGATGTAATATCGCGTTTTCATCATCGTATCATCGCTTTTTTTACCATCGTATCATCGTACCATCGCGTTTTCATCATCGTACAATCGCGTTTTCACCATCGTGTCATCGCGTTTTCATCACCGTACCAACGCGTTATCACCATCGCACCATCGCATTTTCACCATCGTACCATCGCCTTCCGGTGGTCATGCGCAGTGGTACAGTATATGTGTCAGTAAAATACAGGCTTGATACAATCTCATTTTCACATTGCACTATGTACCTTCTACATCCTAACAAGAATAAGCTGAGTTTGAATAATACCATGTTACTATTACACCCAGCTTTTTATTTAATTTCATGCATACATAAAGTACAAAGGACGTGGCCTTGAAGATTATACAGTTTTAATGAACTGAGCAACTGAACATTTTGTAAAACATTTTGCAAAACAGCAGAATGTGACTGGTAAATTACGTCTAACAAAATACATTGAGATACATTCATCTATTGTTGACAAAAATACAACTGTACGGGACTACGCATTTCTATCCGGAAGGCGATGGTATGATGATGAGAACGCGATGGTACGATGGTGAAAACGCGATGGCACGATGGTGAAACCACGATGGTACGATGATGATAACGCGCTAGCACGATGGTGAAACGCGATGGTATAGAGCGAAATCTAAAACGGCGACCCCAATTTTTCTTTTACGGAATCGATAGCGATTGAAATTTTGCACGCTTGTTCAAATTTATTAGAAAAACTATCTGGCAGTTTCTTAAATATGGGCGTCTTTACGCAAAAGTTTGGGCGAGTGTGTGTGTGTTCGGGTTTAACGTCTTTTTCAACATTTTTTTCTGTCATATAAACGACGGTGTCTACTTGTAGCAGTGAGCACAATGCCCAACTTTATAGTGCTGCCTCACTGGAATATCACGCCGTAGACACGTGGCATGATACCCCACCCAGTCACATTATACTGACACCGGGCTGACCAGTCCTAGCACTATCCTCTTAATGCTGAGCGCCAAGCGAGGAAGCTACTAGTACCGTTTTTTACGTCTTTGGTATGACGCGGCCGGGGATTGAACCCACGACCTCCCGCACTCAAAGCGGACGCTCTACCACTAGGCTACCGAGGCGGTCAAAGTTTGGGCGAAGCTCGTCGTCAGTTTTGCGTGTTTTGCGTTCATAAATCGTTTGCCTCCGATGTGACGTCGAAATAAACTTGACAAATTATATATCATTAAAAAGATCAGTTAAATACAAACTTGAAAATAAAGAATTTTTGCCGTATTTTTGTTGTATATAAAAAATCTTCTTAAAAACCTGTCAGGTACATCATTTTGCGCTTTGCTGAAAAATGACGTTAGTGGTCATGTTTGAAGATTTACAGCTGCAAAACTGATAATTATAGAAAACTGAAAAGAATACCAGTCAATCGGAAATATTGTCAGCTTTAATTTAGCATAATTCCACATTTTATTGTAAATAATAAAACTTCCAACAAAAACTCTCTCCCCACCCCCACCCCCGTCGCCACCGATGTGTCTTTTTACACTTCCGGACAAATCATATAACTCCCATCATTCAATAAATCGATACTTGATCAGCTAATCGAAACTCCGTCTCTCATAAAAATTAGCCAATTGAAACCAGGGCGCCGAGAATGCGTCACGCCCTATCAGCCAATAAAAACCTATGCGCTCGGTTTAATTACAACAGCGCCAGAACGTCGGTTAATCAAAAACTTATGATCTGAGGCTGAAATTAAAACCTATGATCCCGACTGAAAACACAGGTTTTGGCCATTTGCACAAATATTCTGAGAACCTAGGTTCTCTGAAAAACTTGTGATCTGAAGTGAGAACCTAGGTTCTCGGCCGAGAACCTAGGTTCTCAGCCGAGAACTTAGGTTCTCACCTGAGAACATAGGTTTTTGGATTTATTGTGCAATCCGCGTGCCATACACTTACAAAGCCAAGGCCAACCAAGAATGACTACCACCTACTAGAAAGATGGGAACAAGTCATCATCTTTAGGCTTCGCAGAGGACATAACAGGTTAAATGCCCACATGTGCACAAAGCTTCGATGTGCCCCTGTGGTCTGGAACAGCAAATTGCTGAGCACATTCTGCAGAGATGCCCACGTTTGGAAAACCAAAGAAAAAAAGTGTGGCCAAACAGCACTCCAGTGAAAACCAAAGTGCACGGCAAGAAGGAGGACCTGAAGAAGACGGCATCCTTCATTGCTGGATCAGGGGTGACAGTGTAGGCGGTGAACGCCAAGAAGAAGAAGAAGAGAATGTATATATCCTGGATGCAGTTTGAAATCTGGAGTAGCTCTAGAGGCTATGGGGTAGATCATACATTAAGGTATGGTAGTATATGTTCAAGTCTCTACATGTTGGGTACAATATATGGATGTGTAGATAGAAGATTCCACTTCGAAGAGTCAAATATCGTCCATTACATTTTTGACCTTTGACAACGAAACGGTCTTTATGTGACAACACCATTGTTCTCTCTATTGTTCTAACAGTCACATAAAAAGAAAAAGGTCACATAAACAGAACGGAATGAATGACATCAAAGAGAAAGTACCGTTATGCAGTCACTTAACCATCATTTCGCGGGCACAGACAGACGTACAAATTTTTCGGATGAAAGTACAAAATACGAAGTCGAAATTTCGTGTTATTAACTCGAAATTTCTTGTTATCTAACTCGAAAGTTCGACTTATTAACTCGAAATTTCGACTTATTATCTCGAAATTTTGAATGAAGTCACTCGAAATTTCGAGTTAATTATGTCGAAATTTCGAGTAAATAAACCGAAATTTCAAGTTAGTTTCTCGAAATGTCGAATTAATAAACAAAACGCACCTGGCACTAATGCTCTTCCGTAGTTAGTGGCTTGAATATTTGGGAGAAGGGAGTCCAATCAATTTTACTGTATCATAGAAGACCATCACGACACATTTACGCCAACAAAACTGCAACCATCTTTGGAACTACATAAAGTAATTAATATCAAACAGAACCTATGACTGTATGTTGATATACCAGATTCCGCAATAACGACAATGCGGCGAAAGTTCTCATCAGAACTAATTTTCTACCAAACATTTATCACAGGGAAGTACTCACATTTATCAACCAAAGCATTTGTCTCATTGACGATTTTTGAAATTGCTTTGCGGCAAATAGATGACAAAATCTCCGACAGGAAGTAGAATTCAGTTAATACAATGAAAAATGTTGTTCCAAGATTGCTTCTTGAATCTTAGGTAATATTGATTTCGAAAGGAAGTAAAGTTATTTTTTATATAAACAAGACTATCTGGTGGAAAAAGAAAAAAATACAAGATCATTGAGAGAACGATATTTGTCTTCATTTTCTTGCAAATACGTTTATTTATATCATCAGTATATAGTTTTGATTGCTGCATAATCTAACCAAACTTGTGATTGTTTCCCATTCAGGATAAAACTTTTACCAGAAGTAATGTTCTAAGAACCGTTAACCAATCAAAGAGTGCTAATGTGTATCAGCCAATGCATTTGTTCCATTAGCATTCCTGAAATTGCTCCGCGACATCTAGATAAGAAACCAAGGTCAATAGTGAATTCCTAATATATACTGAAACTTGCCATATATATCTCCCTTTCACCTAATTGATTTGCTAAAGAAGCAATTTATGTCCATCTTAAGAGAACAGTATTATCGTTTATTGAGCCGCGCCATGAGAAAACCAACATAGTGGCTTTGCGACCAGCATGGATCCAGACCAGACTGCGTGGATCCATGCTGTTCGCTAACAGTTTCTCTAATTGTAATAGGTTTTGAAAGCGAACAGCATGAATCCTGACCAGACTGCGCGGATGCGCAGGCTGGTCTGTATCCATGCTGGTCGCAAAGGCACAATGTTGGTTTTCTCATGGCGCGGCTCTATTATTTCCGTGAGTAAAAGGAGCAGATATAATCGGACAACTGTGCCCATATTTCAAAACAGTAGTTCTGAAAATGGCCTTGTTAATGTTATGGTAATGTCTGACAGACTTCTGTTGTGTGAATTTGGATAAAGTTCAATATTTCATGGGTCATGGTTAGGCCATGGCATAAACAACATTGAAGTGGATGTATTTTCTAGAAAATAAAAGTAATGATTTTCGTAATTTTGGTAAGTTTTTAAATGTGGACAAACCGTTTCATAGATTGCTTGTACTTAATTATCTACAATCACCTCTTAAATGTACTGAACTGTAGTAAAAGTTGCAATTCTATGAGATAATGCGCAAATCTAAAAACTTCTCAGACAAGCTACCACTCCATCACTTTCACAACTTCACAGCTATGTCTGTCCCCACAAAACTGAAATAAACACACGGTAATTTAGGCATTACTATCAATCATGTGTCTAAATACAGACTATGAAATGATCATACAGTCCGCAGTCTCGATCTCACCGTCAGAAAAGTTATTGTTAGCTATAATTCAATATTTTTTTTTGAAATCGTTGGGCCTCTGTGGGCAAGTGGTTATGGTCGCTGACTTCGAATCCATTGCCCCTCACCGCTGTTTGATTTGAACCCTCTCTTGTGGTGTAGAATTCGCTTTTGTGAGGAAGCCACTTTGAAAGAGATTCTTGTGCATGTTGCAACCTCCTGACAATTGTAACAAGAGCGCCGCCAAGCGGGGCAATATACGCCCGAAGGCTTACATCATAGGATGGGAGCAAAAGTTTAAGAACTTGACTGTTGTAGCCCAAAGGACTGGAACAACAAAAGGAAAACTTCAAAAAACAAATCCACAAAAAAATATTCAAGGCCTACAAAAAAATCCTTATCAGGTACAGGTATGTAAAAAAGATCTAAAAATTGGAAGTACCATCCATGTTGTTCCACAGAAAAGTGGTCTCGGTTTTTCCCTACGGCCAATAATAAAAAAGTTTCAAAATAAGCTATTTATAGTAACATAAAAGGGAAGTAATTCAAAAAAAATGCTGTAAGTACAAAAAAGAGATCTGCCAAATAAAAACAAGAGCACTGCAATGCAGAGCAATATACACAAAGCAAAGTCATATATGACCTTTGACCCTTAAGTGTGACCTTGACCTTGAAGCGAGTCATCCGGAACATGCGCTCTGCACATCATCTCAGTGTGGTGAACATTTCTGCCAGGTTTCTTTGAAATCCTTCCAGCAGTTCAAGAGTTACAGGGTGGACACAAAACAAACTGATATGACTTTTGACCCCTAAGTGTGACCTTGACCTTGAAGCGAGTCACCCGAAACATGCGCTCTGCACGTCGTCTTGGTGTGGTGAACATTTGTGTCAAGTTTCTTTGAAATCCTTCAAGGGGATCAAGAGTTACAGAGCGGACACGAAACAAACTGATATGACCTTTGACTCCTAAGTGTGACCTTGACCTTGAAGTGAGTCATCCGGAACATGCGCACTGCAGGTCGTCTTGGTGTGGTGAACATTTGTGTCAAGTTTCTTTGAAATCCTTCAAGGGGTTCAAGAGTTACAGAGCGGACACGAAACAAACTGATATGACCTTTGACTCCTAAGTGTGACCTTGACCTTGAAGCGGGACATCCAAAACATGCGCTCTGCACATCGTCTCAGTGTGGTGAACATTTGTGTCAAGTTTCCTTGAAATCCTTCAAGGGGTTCAAGAGTTACAGAGCGGACACGAAATTGCTAACGGACAGACGGAAACTGCTAACGGACAGACGGACAGACGGACACCAGCGTCATAACATAATACGTCCCTTCGGGCGTATAATTATTACAAAATTCTTCATGTAGATAACCGGTCTATAGTTTGTGTTAATGACCTGTCTATAGTATGAAAAAAAAGAAAAGAAAGAAACAAACAAAAAACTATCGTTTGAAAATGTTTTTCATATCATGTAATAAAACCTTTATGATACTTATGTTTTACCAGATTTAGTATAGACACTGAGAGATCTGACCAGAGTTGCAGAGGGGCTGAGCGAGAAATAGCCCCTAGACTGTGACAGAGAGATAAAAATCCTATTTAGTTACATTAGCCTAGCTGTTTGCGAACAGGCAGTCTGGTCTTTTAACGTGTACGGTGTAGACAGATACACACGAAACCCTCTTTCTGGGGATAAACCACTGACCTCTTTGGGTCTCAGGAAATAGTTTTGACTATTGAAAACTATTGAACGGCTAGTATTTTAATAAGTATATATTGTATAACAGTACATACATTGAACAAATGCTTTTGAAACACTGTGGATATTTTATTTAATTTTCCTCGATTTATGTCCATACCAGCGTTCCATATCCCTCCGGAAGTTTACCTGTATGGTCTTTCTCACGTGACTTTTTCTATCCTATCACCTTTCAGGTTATAGGTAACGTTTTGAAAAGAGGGAAACAGACAAAACTAAAAACCGCCATTTTTGTAGGGATCTCTTTAAATTCTTAGTATAACTAATTAAATTGGAAATATATTATCAGGTATTTATTATTTTCACACTTTAACATTTGTATTTCCGTGTTGTAAACACTTTATCGATATTCAATTTATCTATTGATGTAACACTACTAAATTATTGCTTTTGAAAACTCGCACCGCGCCATTTACCTTTTTGACATATTGCACGTGTTGCTATTTTTTTTTATTTTTAGCTCGATTATACGAAGTATAAGGAGAGCTGTCCTACTCGCCCCAGCGTCGGCGTCTGCGTCTTTCCGCATCCCCACCTAGCTTGGTTAAAGTTTTGATGCACTTTCTCTTTTTTCAACTTATCTCTGTAATTACTTGATGGACTTGATTCAAACTTGAAATACTTATTCCTCATCATCATCCACATCATCTGACATAAGGGCCATAACTCTGGCACCAATATTTCATGAACTATCCCCCCTTTTCACTTAAATTTTCAGGTTAAAGTTTTGATGCACTTTCACTCTATCTCTGTTATTACTGAATGGATTTGATTCAAACGTAAAATAGTTGTTCAACATCATCACCCACATCATATGACACAAGGTGCATAACTCTGGCACCATTTTTTTCATGAATTATTCCCCCTTTTTATTCATCATCATCATCATCATCTTTGATAATGGCAAGCAGTCCTGTTGGACTATAATGGCCATGCGTGGGGGTTAGTAAAGTGAAAGATTATCAAGCCTCCCAAGCTACTCAATCCACCCAGGAGGACATTGACAATGTGATAAAAAATAGTGCAAAAACCTACTCAAGCCCTTAAAGCCTATACATTGCATAATCTACTATGTACATGGTGAAGAAACAAGAGAGTTAGTACTGTTAAAAGATAAAAGCATATATGTACTGTCTAGGGGATGTGTGGTAACACAGTCAGTCCCGACTTAAACACAGCGTTTGAGTCAGCACTGACTAAGTGCACCGGCAGTGAGTTCCATTCAACTATTGTCCTAGGGAAAAATGAGTACTTTATGTAGTCAACTGATGAGTGTGGTATATGATATGCTAGTTGATGGTGATGTGTGGATGTTCTTAATAGTGGATCCATATATTGTAAAGGTATTATGTCAACAAGCCCATAATGTATTTTATGGAAGAGGCTAAGACGGATGTTCTGTCTTCTGCGCTCTAAGGACTCCCATTGTAATTGCTGTAGTAATTGTGTTACAGTACCCGGCGACTTTGAATAGTTGTTGGTAACAAACCTAGCGCCCTCTTTTGTACATTTTCTAATTTCTGCTTGTCATTTAATTGATAAGGGTCCCAAACAGAAGCACAGTATTCCAAGGAAGGTCTGACTATTGATTTGTAGGCTGCTGCTTTAGTTTCAGGTTTGGCAGAATGTAGATTTCGTTTTAAGAACCCAAGATTTTGACTGGCCTTATTTGTTATTTTGCTAATGTGTGGAGACCAAGAGAGATTAGATGAAAGTTCCACACCGAGATAGGTAGCTTGTTTGACCTCAGACAAGGGTTGGCTGTGTAGAAAGTAGTCAGTCATGACTGGTTTAGATCTAGGTGGGGTAATGTGCATGATGTGGCATTTGTCTACGTTGAAGGCCATCCTCCACTTCCTCTCCCACCCTGCCAGTCTGTCCAGATCTGCTTGAAGGGTATGTGAGTCCACAGCTGAGCGTATTACTCTATAGATGATACAGTCATCAGCAAACAGTCTCACATCCGAACGAACACTGGCAGGGAGGTCGTTTATGTAGAGAAGAAATAGAAGAGGCCCTAAAACGGAACCCTGGGGACACCAGAATCAACTGTGGCTACAGACGACATAGCACCATCAACAACTACTTTCTGCGTTCTATTACTGAGAAAGGCTTTTATCCAGTGATGAGCATTGCCTCTGATACCATAAAATTTAAGCTTGTGGAGGAGTCTTCTATGGTCTACTACATCAAAAGCTTTACTAAAATCCATTATAGCGACATCAACCTGGCCTTCCTTTACAGACTTGACAAGATCATGAACAAAGCCCACAAGTTGGGTCTCACATGATCTACGTGCTCGAAAGCCATGCTGATTGTCAACTATAATATCATTTGCATCCAGATGATCAAGGGTGTTACTAACTACAATGTGTTCAAGTATTTTGCATGCAATGCATGTCAGTGACACTGGCCTATAGTTGCTAGGTTTAAACTTCTCCCCCTTTTTAAAGACAGGGTGACATTTGCCTGATTCCAATCAGATGGTACGAGTCCGGACTGTAATGACTTATTGAAAATGAGAGTGAAAATTGGTGCTATTTCATCAGCACACTCTTTAAGAATTCTAGGTTTTATGGCATCTGGGCCAGCTGCTTTATGGGATTTAGTCCTTTAAGTAGTTTAGAGACGCCATTTTCAGAAACTGAAATATTTTTCATGTCAGGGTAAGGACTGTTTCCAAGGTCTGGGAGTACAAAATCATCTGGTTTGGTAAAAACAGAGGAAAACTGATGGTTTAATATATTTGCCTTATCACGAGAACTGGACTTCAGTATGCCATCTTCTCTAAGGGGTGCAACACCACAGGAGTCTTTCTTAAGGCTTTTAATGAAACTCCAAAATTTTTTGGTAGTTCCATGTTTTTGTTCAGTAGGATCACATACAATGTTGTTAATGTAATTCCAGTAGGCTTTTCTTGTTTTCTTTTGTATAAGTGCTTTCACTTTCTTAAGTTTATCAAGGTACTTTCCTTTTGACTTTTTGAACTTGGCATACAGTCTATCCCTTTTTTTAAGCAACTTTTTTATTTCAGTGTTTATCCAAGCCAAGTGGTGTTTCCCATTTACATTTTTAGATGGTACATAATTATCTGTCAAACTCTATAGTTTATTTAGAATTTCAGGTTAAAGTTTTGGTGCGCTTTCACTCTACCTCTGTTATTACTGAATGGATTTGATTCAAACTTGAAATAGTTGTTCAGCATCATCACCCACATCATATGACACAAGGTGCCTAACTCTGGCACAATTTTTCATGAATTATTCCCCTTTTTATTTAGAATTTCAGGTTAAAGTTTTATGCACTTTCACTCTATCTCTGTTATTACTGAATGGATCTGATTCAAACTTAAAATAGTTGTTCAACATCATTACCCTTATCATATGACACAATGTGCATAACTCTGGGACCAATTTTTCATGAATTATTTCCCCTTTTTACTTAGAATTTTAGGTTAAAGTTTTGATGCACTTTCACTCTGTCTCTGTTATTACTGAATGGATTTGATTCAAACTTAAAATAGTTGTTCAGCATCATCACCCACACCATATGATGCAAGATGCATAACTCTGGCTACAATTTTTATTCCCCCGAAGGGAGGCATATAGTTTTTGAACCGTCTGTCGGTCTGTCAGTCTGTCCGCAATTTTCGTGTCCGGTCCATATCTTTGTCATCGATGGATGGATTTTCAAATAACTTGGCATGAATGTGTACCACAGTAAGTCGACCTGTCGCGCTCAAGACCCAGGTCCGTAGCTCAAAGGTCAAGGTCACACTTAGACGTTAAAGGTCATTTTTCATGATAGTGCATTCGTGTCCGGTCCATATCTTTGTCATCGATGGATGGATTTTCAAATAACATGGCATGAATGTGTACCACAGTAAGACGACATGTCGCGCGCAAGACCCAGGTCCGTAGCTCAAAGGTCAAGGTCGCACTTAGACGTTAAAGGTCATTTTTCATGATAGTGCATTTGTGTCCGGTCCATATCTTTGTCATCCGTCGATGGATTTTCAAATAACTTGGCATGAATGTGTACCACAGTAAGACGACATGTCGCGCGCAAGACCCAGGTCCGTAGCTCAAAGGTCAAGGTCACACTTAGACGTTAAAGGTCATATTTCATGATAGTGCATTGATGGGCGTGTCCGGTCCATATCTTTGTCATTCATGCATGGATTTTAAAATTATTGGGCATGAATGTGTACCACAGTAAGACAACGTGTCGCGCGCAAGACCCAGGTCCATAGCTCAAAGGTCCTAAACTCTAACATCGGCCATAACTATTCATTCAGAGTGCCATCGGGGGTATGTGTCATCCTATGGAGACAGCTCTTGTTCATTAATTATTCCCCCTTTTTACTTAGAATTTTAGGTTAAAGTTTTGATGCACTTTCACTCAGTCTCTGTTATTACTGAATGGATTTGATTCAAACTTAAAATAGTTGTTCAACATCATCACCCACACTATATGACACAAGCTGCATAACTCTGGCACCAATATTTAATGAATTATGCCCCTTTTTGCTTAGGATATACTTATATAGTGGTTTGATACATTTTATCTTTACCTCTCTTATTACTTTAAGTTGATATTTTTGACATAGACTCGGGCTATTGTGCAATATCTTCATCCACAATTGGAGTCATTAAACACTCCAGTGACAGCTCTAGTTTCCTCAGATGTGCCCAGTTTCACTATCCAGCATCGAAATAGTCGAGCGCGCTGTCTCCTGTGACAGCTCTTGTGTACCTTACTTGTTATGTTTGTTTCAGATACAGTAATGGTAAATATAAAAGGGAGCCTTCACCTGTTCAAAGAACTCTGGCCGCGAAATCAGATTACGAGGTTCGTTACCCACTCGACTGCATCCACACAGGCGTACACTGTCGGCTGCGTGAGAGGATCCATAGAAATGTAAAAGGTAGGTATTGTTTTCATTCTTAGCGTTCAAAAGGTAGCGGACATAGACACAGTATACTGGCCTGAAATACTATTTATACCTCTTAGTTCTCTATTGTGAATATTTCAATGACATTTTATTAAAAAACAAATTTCCTGTTTTTCAAATTGGCGTTGTTTTCATTCTTAGCGTTCAAAAGGTAGCGCACATAGACACAGGGTTTTGACAGGCCAGGTAAGCAGCCCTGAGCCCTATGAAACTTATAAACTTTCTTGTAGTGATTGATTTCCATGCAGGTGTTTTGTTAACAGTGTTTTCCTAGATGCCAGAAAATGATGTAACCAAAGGGAGACCACTGCTTCCAACAAACATGCGAAACCCTTTCCGGGGATGAACCACTACTGACCTCTTCGGACCTCGGGAAATAGTTTTGACTATTGAACGGCTAGTATTTCAGTAATTATTAATTGTATAACAGTACATATGTTGAACAAATGCTTTTGCAAGTGTGTGGATGTTTTATTTAACTTTCCTTGATTTCTGTACGTACAAGCATTCCATGCCTTTCAGGTTACATGTCACATTTTGAAATGAGAAATAAAAATGCCATTTTTGTAGGGATCTCTTTAAATTCTCAGAATAACTAATTTTATTGCACATATATATTATCAGGTATTTATTATTTTCATACTTCATAAACATTTGTATTTTCGTGTTTTTTTTTTTTTTTGTAAACACTATCGATTTTCAATTTATTGATGTAACGCTACTAAACTATAGGACAAGGAATCGTGTTTTGAAAACTCGCAGCATACCATTACTTTTTTGACAGATTGCACGTGTTGCTATTTTTATTTTGAACATTACATGTTACGTTTGTTTCAGATAACGGTAAACTTCACCTATTCGCAGAATTCTTGTCGTGAAATCAGATTAAGAGGTTCGATACCCACGCGAATACATCCACATAGGCATACACTGTCGGCTGCATGAGACGATCCATAGAATTCTCGTATGACGATAGTTCCATACAGGATGTAGGTCGGTCCTATTGTGAAAGGTAGGTGTTGTTTCCATATTTAACGTTCAGAAGGTAGCACACACAGACACAGGGAGCAGACAAGCCAGGTAAGCAGACCTGAACCCTATGAACCTTTCTTGTAGTAATTTAACAAACTGGCCTGAAATAATATATATGAACTGAAATGATACCTCTTAGTTCTCTGTTGTGAGTAGTTCAATGACATTTTCATAAAAACAAAGTTTCCTATTTTTCAAATATCAATTAATTTTTTAAAGCAAGATTTTTCGTAAAATGTTAACCTTAGTTGACTTTGTGCAATTATTTTTGCTGCATGAACATGATGCACGTGTTTCGTCTACAATGAGACGCGCCACAAAATAACTGTATTCTTTTGCATTTCCATGATGGTAATTATACATGCTTTGTATGAAAAATAAAAGAAATAACAAGTATCTGGTTACAAATTGAGTGATATAGTTATAAATTGTCTAAATATAAATTGAATTAATGTAGTAGTGCACCGTACTTTATGTATTAAGGTGAGTTTAGACCACACTTTGTTTTTACAGTATAAGATAGTTATTATATTCTGTGGTTTTAAAACTATACTGAAAAGAGATTGACTGAATATTTTTGCAGATGAAGTTTTGAAATAGAAAACACATTAATTCAGGGAGGACTTAAATTGTCCACCTGTCATCTTGTAGTTATATTATACAAGTATGATCACAATGATTTGCAAGAAATTCATGTGAGGTGGGGGTGGGGTGGGGGTGGAGTAGGTCACTAGGTTGTGGTTGGTCTTAAAAAGGCACCACAAAATAACTGTATTCTTTTGTATTTCCATGATGGTAATTATACATGATTTGCATGAAAAATATGAGAATTTAGTTTCAAATTGACAGTGACATATATCATGCCAAGAAGTCTGTTTACTGTCTTAACATTTTGTTGAATGAATGTAGTAAAAGGTACATAAATCAGTGCATTTAGTTAAATTTTAATCACTTTTTGTTTCTACAGTGTAAGACAGTTATTCATCTATATTCTTATAACTATGCTGAGAAGAGATTGACTGAATAGGTTCGCAGATAAAGTTGTGAAAACACATTTATTCAGGAAGGGCCTAAAGTGTTCACCTGAAAACTTGTAGTATAGCTGCATATTACCTGTATTATAAATGATTTTCATGAAGTTTTTGTGGGAGAAAAGAGTAGGTCACTAGGTCGTGGTGGGTCTTTAAATCGGTTTTCTGTATGTATACAAGATGTTTTACATGGTGCTCATGTTGCCGAATCAGACTTTTTGCTCGACTGTTCTCACCCTTGCATCGGCGCTTGGATTAAAGTTTGAATTGTTTGAATTCAGTTTCACTTTATCTTTGCTACTGCACTCAGTATAGGGAGAGCGCAGATCTATAGATTTTGGGTTTGTATGATCCGCGGGTGAGACATGCATTATATTTGAAAATTTGACAGAAGTTCACTCTCCAACTTCTCACATGCATTTGCTGCTTGACTGTCCCGAAATGTCCAGGCTTTAACACTTAACACAATTTTTAACATAACCACAGAAACGGTCTTCGATTGATAAAAGCAAGACTCCTTCAGAACTAAATTCTCGGGCATTGTACTTTGTTTCTGTTTTAACCTCCTTTTTGTATTCAGTAAGACTTCAATAAATTTGCTGATGAAGCTCGTGTTAATGTAGTTGTTGGAAAGCCCATCTTGGCATGCAGCATATTTTCCTTGGAGATTTATACTCAATATGTCCAAACCTCTTAGAGCTTTGACTTCATTTCGTTTCCCCACCCCTTTCTAAACGTAATTCTTCTTTCTACTTGACTTTACGCAGTTTTGTGACGTATTTTTCCAATGTCTCCTTGCATGATCTTGATGTCTCCTTGCATGATCTTGATGGTTATGTGTTATTAGTACATCTCAACGAATTTCCAAAACTGCGCCTGCTTCAAGTGTTGTGGACTATTATTCCAGTTTTTTTTTATATCAGTAATGAATGTATTAACTGGGTTTTTAGCTCGACTATTCAAAGAATAGTAGAGCTATTGGACTCACCCATGCGTCGGCGTCTGCGTCTGCGTCGGCGTCCCGATTTGGTTAAGGTTTTGTATGTAAGCTGGTATCTCAGTAACCACTTGTGGAAATGGATTGAAACTTCACACACTTATTCACTGTGATAAACTGACCTACATTGCACAGGTTCCATAACTCAGGTCCCGTTGCTTTAGTTGCATTTAATCCTGTTTAAAGTTTTTTTTCTACCCCTTTCGGTGTTTCTATTATGTTTTTCATTTTAACATTACTATCTCTGATTACTATTCAGTTTTTAGCTCGACTATTCAAAGAATAGTCTAGCTATTCTACTCACCCTGGCGTCGGCGTCGGCGTCACACCTTGGTTAAGTTTTTGCATGCAAGTACATACAGCCATCAATTAAAGGCATATAGCTTTGAAACTTATTTTTTCTTTTTCTAGGTCAATTACCAACCTCCCTGGGTCAAGTCCCATAACTCTGACATGTATTTTGAGCAAATTATGCCCCCTTTTGGACTTGGAAAATTTTGGTTAAAGTTTTACATGCAAGTTAGTATCTCCAAAACTAATGCAGGTATTGATTTGAAACTTCACTTGGTCTTCGGGGTTATAAAACTAGTTGATAGCAGCAAGACCCATAACTCTGACCTTCATTTTGGCCAAATTATGCCCCCTTTTGGACTTAGAAAATTCTGGTTAAAGTTTTGCATGCAAGTACATACAGCTATTTCTAAAAGGCATATAGATTTGAAACTTATTTTTTCTTTTTCTAGATCAATTACCAACTTCACTGGGTCAAGTTCCATAACTCTGACATGTTTTTGAGCAAATTATGCCCCCTTTTAGACTTAGAAAATTTTGGTTAAAGTTTTACATGCAAGTTACTATCTCCAAAACTAATGCAGATATTGATTTGAAACTTCACATGTGTCTTCGGGGTTATAAAACTAGTTGATAGCAGCAAGTCCGATAACAATGACCTTCATTTTGACCAAATTATGCCCCCTTTTGGACTTAGCAAATTCTGGTTAAAGTTTTGCATGCAAGTACATGCAGCTATTACTAAAAGGCATATAGATTTGAAACTTATTTTTTCTTTTTCTAGATCAATTGCTAACCTCACTGGATCAGGTCCCATAACTCTGGCATGTATTTTGGGCAAATTATGCCCCCTTTTGGACTTCGAAAATTCTGGTTAAAGTTTTACATGCAAGTTTCTATCTCCAAAACTAATGTAGATATTGAATTGAAACTTCACATGTGCCTTCGGGGTTATAAAACTAGTTGATAGCAGCAAGTCCCATAACTGATATGCATTTTGGTCAAATTATTCCCCCTTTTGAACTTAAAACTCTTTTGATATTTAACCTTTTTGGGTAATATTTTCCTGCTTCTGGGACAATATTTCGAATAGTCGAGCTTGGCTGTCTTACGGACAGCTCTTGTTTTAGCTCGACTATTCGAAGAATAGTCTAGCTATTCTACTCACCCTGGCGTCAGCGTCGGCGTCACACCTTGGTTAAAGTTTTGCATGCAAGTACATATACAGCTATCATTTAAAGGCATATAGCTTTGAAACTTATTTTTTTCTTTTTCTAGGTCAATTACCAACCTCACTAGGTCAAGTTCCATAACTCTGACATGTATTTTGAGCAAATTATGCCCCCTTTGGGACATAGAAAATCCATCCTGGTTAATATTTTACATGCAAGTTACTATCTCCAAAACTAATGCAGATATTGAATTTAAACTTCACATGTGTCCTCGGGGTTATAAAACTAGCTGATGGCATCAAGTCCAACAACTCTGACCTGCATATTGTCCCCTTTTGGATTTGGAAAATCCTGGTTAAAGTTTTGCGTGCAAGTACATACAGCTATTACTTAAAAGCATATATATGAAACTTATTTTTTATTTTTCTGGATCAATTACCAACCTCACTGGGTCAAGTCCCATAACTCTTGACATGTATTTTGGTAAAATTATGCCCCCTTTTAGTTTTGCGTGCAAGTTACTATCTGCAGAACAAATGCAGATATTAAATTGAAACTTCACATGTTCCTTCGGGGTTATAGAACTAGTTGATTGCATCAAGTCCCATAACTCTGACATGCATTTTGGTCAAATTATGTCCCCTTTTGAACATAAAACTTCTGGTTAAAGTTTTGCACGCAAGTTACTATCTCCAAAACTAATGCAGATACTGGATTAAAACTCTATAGATATTGTAGTGCCCCCACCCTGGTCACTGTACTTTAATTGGGTTAGGGTAAAAAATGTAAAAAATAAACAGACCAGGGGCAAGGGGACTACAGTCTGGGGACTGAGTCCACCAATTACAATACTGTGAGGTTATTCATTTTGGGGATAAACAATATGTTGACTAAACTAGGGTCTGGTCGCGACCCTATAGGCTGGTAACGCCTAAGACAAGGCTGGTATATAGTGCCTAAGTTAAAAGGCTGGTAGCGCCCGAGTTCAAATTTAGTTCAAAGTTTAATAAAGTACTGACAATGTTCCTTTCGGCTTCAAACAACTTTTATTTATGGGAAGCCTTAACAATAACCATTAATTATAAATGAATGAAATAATCAGTAATGAAAATATCAGACAAAGTCGTGTAGCAGGCGGACCGAGAACCAATTCTAAAATTACAGCTTTTCTATGAGAAAAACAGCCAGATACTGCTAATAAATATAACTGTATAATTTAATGATAATAAGTACCGTGCAGTTTCAAAGTTTGAATAATTCGTATAGGTTTTAGAAGTGTAAATAAAAAAAATGTCTAAGAACAAACTGACAAACAGCCTGACTATACGAGAGACGGAGGCAAAGTGAGTATGTAATACCAAATCTAAATAAGGCCAAAGTCGGAAATACCCGGACAGATCCGTAACCGAGTTAAGGCTACGAACTCACTTCGGCCGACCATGACGTCATTCGGGATACGAACATTTCAACGGTGTTGCAACGGTGACTTCAAAATATGTTTTAAAGTTGGGAGTGCTTGAACTAAATAGTTTAATCGAATTGAAATTAACCATTTAGAAGTCCAGTCACTAGCATAAGTTTCATTTTAAACACCAAAACGGCCTTACTAGCTGACCTTTCGACATTATTATTATTACTATATTGTTATTATTATACCACATTTATTTAGCAACCTTTTCATGCACATGCACACGTTCACTGATATAAATACACAAAATCATGTATATTAGGCGAGCATAACATACATGTACATGAAACTACTATTATCTTAAAAAATAGAAAGCAGGAAAAATATATATATATTTTAAAAGTGCTTACAAACTTGACAATTTCATTTTCAGTTATTATAAATAGATGTGAAATGCGTTTTTTAATATTATTATTAATCATATTTAACTTGTCAAAATTAATTTTGCTATGTAATGAACATTTGAAAAACATATTGTCACACACTGATGAAAAATGAACAGAAAAACAAACTAGCAAACATACTTGACAATGTAAAAGGTATCTTTTTATGACACCAGAGCCTGTTAATTGGAAGTGTGACCTATTTGCCCCCGAGCTAGTCATTGTGTAATAAAGTAAATTGCGAATTATGACTTCTCAAGGTTTCTCAAAAGGGACTGACTGACTAATTTAATAAATGTCAGATTTTTAAAATAAAAAGTGGAAAACCTAAGAATAAAACAAGCACACTATAGAAAAAAATATTTTAGAAAAGATTTAGGATAAAGTGACGCTACTGTAGTGTAAAGGTTATTCATAATAACTATCACGAATATGTTTACTATATGAACAGGGGATTGCAGATTTTTCATCTTTCAGCGCGTACTATACCTTCTTGAGATTAGCTGTGCGTATATTCAGTTCAATTCAATTTCGATTTTTTGCACAAATACAATGCCTACAGCAAGTGAAAACATTATATAATATGGAGCAGAGAAAGTACATAATAATTTTCAAAAGAGACAATAAACTAAAGAGCTATAAAAAATTAAAAATGTATTTTATACTTCTTGAATAAACTAATAAATCAGTAAACGACAGTGTTTCACAATGTTGTCACAAAACTTCTATAGTATAATATTTTCACTCTTAGGCGAACTTTTAACACGTGTTCTATATAGCTATACTTTAATATCGAACAATTAACCTGTATTCAGAAAAAATTCTGTTAATCAAATACAATTAAATACTCAATCATTGTCCCATTATCTTATGTATCTAACAACATTTGTACTTGAAAATGAAAAAAAAAAAATATTTATTGTGTATTTAAGTCTCGTTCACTAAACATGTTACAATTTTCAAAATGCCCTTACGCAGTCACCGAGAAGATTATTGTCTGTGTAATAAAAAGACCTGATCGTCCCTAATCCCCTAATAAAAAGGTGTTAATAAGCAATAAACTTGCAAAAAGCTGTTAATTGGTAATAAACAACTATCGAAAAGCGCTTTTATATGGCTGTTTCAGGGGCTCCGAAAACAATTTACTCAAATCAAAGAGCTATAAAAATAAATTTATTTTATACTTCTTTGCTCAAATATTGCATTATATAAATTCTTTATAACATATTTATGGTTAAAACTTAAACTAAGGGGTATAAGTATAATTAAATGAATCTTTAAAATACCAGACAGTGGTTTAGAAAGAAATATATATAGTTGCAACGTGCATCATGTCTTAATTTTTTTTTTTATTTATTAAAATGATACATCAGCATCTTTCTCTGTAACATTTATTTTGCGGAAAGCTTGTAATTCCCAAAAACTATGGTTCGCTTTAATATAACTGAAATTATTCCCGCACTGTTATTATCACTTAATACTATGTAACAACCATATTTTCTGTATCATCGGCAGCCAAACTTCGGGCGAGTTCGTGCGTTTCCGCATGCGTCCGGAAATACCACGGACACGGCAAATAAAGAAATAATATAAAAATCACCAACTTTTAAACGTCTAGGGAAGCAGGAAGACATTAAAATAATTTCAAAATAAAAACATATATAAAAAGTTTATTGTATGTAGAATACTTCGATAGGATAATAAATATTCTCAAAATATGAATAAAGTGGCTACAGGGAAAAGAATAAGATACGTATCACAGGTTTTTGCTTATTTTATTCAGTAACTATATGCCGTAAACAGAGACTGATAGTGATGTTTTTTAATCGCCAAGGGAAGCATTAAATTTTCAATTTAGATACATAATTTTTGTATCTTTGTAAAGAGAAAAGAATGATGAACACTTCAATAGGATAATAAATATTGTGTGTTCATTCTAATTTAAACAATATTTGTTCAAACTTTCTTTCCTTCTTTGTTTCTATTGGAAAATATCAACCAGATAAAAATCGATATCGCACTGCCAGGTGATTTCAAGGGGGATAATTTTACCGATAAGACGACAAATTTTACCTAATTGTTGATCATGAAAAGTGTTTTACAGAATACATTTCAAAAATACAATTACAAATTAAACACTTATGAAAGAATGCCATTTTCCATTAACCGTGAAAACATGAATGTAAAACATATAGATTAAACAAAGTAAGACAAACATAACTATTATTTACATCTTTAAAAAATTAAGTGACCTTATGATAAAATACTGTTCTATGCTGTGACATGAAAAGAAAAACAATATATGTTAGTCAGTTTGCGTAATGTTGTACACAGAAGTGGGTTACGGGAAGAGAGTTCCATAGCTTAGGAGCAGTGAGCAGTAAGCGGAAAGCTCCGATTGCCAAACACATCACAGTTTTAGTGTGGCACAACCAGTAACAGCCTGTCTTGTGATCTTTAGTTTCTGTCCGGTCCATACACTTTTATCATATCCCTTATACAGGCAGGGGATCATGCAGAGTCATAAAGGACAGAACTTTGTACTGTATCCTGTATTTCACTGGTAACCAATACCTGTGTATTATGATCGTGACGGGACGTTCCTAGTGATAATGCTAGTTACCCTGTTCTGGACATGTTGCAACTTGTCAAGTATGCTGTTTGGGATACCACTTAACAGTGTAACCGTGATGTAACCAGGCTATTGACAACGGCTCTTTGATCCAGCTCGGCATCAAAACGCCCTGAACGAATTCCTTTGAAAAACTGTATGGTCTTCTGCCGGCCGTACCGTATAATCTTAGTAACCATCGAAACAACCCCGTATGAGTACCCTCCCCCACCCCCTCTCCCCCCAAACATTCCCTTTAGTGCACTCCATGACGATGTCACAGGTGCTGTTGCTGTACCTCCCGCGCTGACGTAGCATCTCAGTAACGGTTCTCAGCAAACTCATATCTCAGTTATTATTCTCTACATCACAACTAAAGGAAACTTTTCAGATACCTTCCCCATGATAATACCAAGGCCTAAATTAAAATTAAGTTTGTTTGACCTTTACCGACCCAGTATTTTTACAGTGGGTAGGTAGGTAGGTAAATAATTTTATTATATTTTAGTTTTTTAAATGTTTGTTGTCTCGGTAATAAAGTCTATTTATTAATACCTATTGCTTGTAGATAATCTCTGAAGATGCTCTGTTAAATGTATGCTTGCAATATATAAACCCCTAGCCCTATTCGTGCACACACAATATGGGCACAGACTTAATTTGCACATAAGGCAAAGTTCACCAAGTCTTTGAGTATCTTTCATGTAGTCTACACTTTTTCTTTATATATATATCAAAAGTGTTTTCATGATTGTTTTCACTACATCTGCGCTTAAATGTACAAGCCCCATGTGGTTCTGGGACGATCTGTGTATGAAAAGAATTGGAACCACTGCCTTACCCTTGCATGATCTAATAGGGTCTTAACACTTGGTTTTGCAGTAACTCTGTGATTCCAGCAGGTGTGCAAATTTTGATTCCATACCTCATGTTTTTATTTCGATGTAAATGAGATGTGGAACCAAAATTTGTAGTCCTGTTTGGCGCCATATAAACTATACTGTGTTGGTGCGCCGTAAAACCCAAATAAATAAATTAATTAAAAGTACAAAACAATATAGTCGTGAAAATACGCGATATTTGGCATCTAAACACACTATTGAATTACAGCTTATTTTCAACAAGTTTGATGCTTAATTCAATAGATAATAACTTTTTATGAGTTTTAGAAGGTTTTTACAATGGTTATGGCAGTATGCAAGCAAAAGTGATGATTTTTTAGCTTCAAGCTACTTGCACTTATTGGTCATGTTACTAAGAACAAAAACAAGATTGGGTTTTCCGACATCAGACATTTATTATGCCATTATCCTGGCAAAAGAAGTATAAGATTTTTATAGCTCTTTGTTCTGGCATAACAAAATTAAAATATTTAAACTATCTAGCCTGTAATATTTCAACCCATTTACGCTCTTGTCAGTTTCTTGAAATTCGAAAACTGAGATTTTCTCACTTCGAACAAATGCATTTCAAAACGATATCTGATTAAAGACATTTTGAAATCAACAATTAAGACAGTTTATAATATATTTTCACAGATAATTAAATTTCCCACCACTCGCCTGTCAATTGCCGCAATACTGTCACTGTTATGAAAGCAGTATTATGTACAAGCAAATTTCAAATATAATTTAATACATAGTAGACAAATAATATTCTCATGTACACTATGTTTCCTTTGTAATCAATCATATTTGTTCTTCTTAAATTCCCTTTTCACAGCAGACATTTTTTTCACTGTATTTTTGTAATCTCCACCATCTAGTTGCTCTCCATAATGACTGCATCGATAGTATTAATAATCAAAGTCTAGCCCCTACCGTATTTTCCAAAAGTGTTAGGACTAGTTATTTTCACTTTCTCAAGACTCATTCCCGAAAAATGATTATTTTGTAAAGTGTCCCAAAAATATGGACACAATAATCATAATCCACCCAATGTTGAAAGCGAAATAAAAAGCGTAAACGATTATCGGTAATTATTCTGTTGATAAACTTAGTCATTGTCCTTGTTTTCATCCCCTTCGAAGAGCTAAAAGAAGTATGTCGGTATCATGGCATCTGAAGTGGAGATCAAAGCGGTATAGTTGCCCGAGATTGTCATGGAATTACGTCATGTTTTCGCGCCATATGACACATCACTGTTTGATCGTACCGCCTCGGTTCTTTGAATTAATCAATAAAAAAGTTTCTTCTTTAATTTGTTAAAGCGAATTTAATATCCTGTATCAATTGACAGGTAAATGTGTCAAACGATAATTGTGGATATCCTACCTCTGTGAGCTACCTCTGTGAGCTATTTTGCCGCACTAACATAAATCTGTTTGCCAAAAATCGTTTTACGCCATGTTTTTTAATTGCTGACGCTTTTTCATTATTTAAGATTTTTTTATTCTGTTTTTTGTACTTTCTGGTCAAAAGTCTGAACTTTATGCCCATAGAATTTATCATTTATTTACCCTTAGAAAGAAATAAATAATTAAGATCGCACTGTTCGAAATTTTACAAAGAACTAAATTTAAATTTGACCGTTTTTATAGAATTTTGCCTACATTCCTGTCGATATCTTATTAAAATCGTTATAGAATTCAAACTATATTACTTCTTAAGCGGTGCTAAAAATATTGATGTGATAGTAACAAAAAATGAATGCACTACGCGCGTTTTTTGTGTATGTGTAAACAAAAGTAACGTCGAGCGATGGAAATTAGATATTACGATAGGTCGCACGTGCTCGTGGAATGGAAAATTACCGACATGACGTTTTGGTATACTTTACGTTTCGCGGGTAAATTAGATACTAGATTTGTAAAATTATGTCCTTTTGTCAGGTTGCCTTCCGGTTATAAGCGGTTTGATGTCGTCTGCATCCTATGGCCTTAGGCAACGTTATCGGCTAAGTTGACACGTTTTCGGAATACACTCGTGAGATAATAAACAGTCCGCTTTATCGATTTTCTACTAGCTGACCGCGGGTTACTTTCTCACTTGCCATCTATGCATTTGTTAAATAAAATAATCGCCAGTTTCAAGCACCAAAATCAGTTTTTCCCTCTGATAAGAAAATAAAAATAATTTTTTTCTCTGGAATGCAATAAAATTATTTGAGTCGGGGCAATTTTATCGGGTCGGTAGGTAAAGGTCAAACAAACTTAATTTTATTTTAAGCCCAACTGAAAGACACATGGCATGATATGTTTCATTTTTGCATACTGAACAGGATTTCCCGTGTTTTTTTCCCGCTTACACCCAAGGGTAAAAATGACTTGAAGACGCGCCACAGAATAGCTGTATTCTTTTCTTTTATTCCCATGATTATAATTATGCATGATTTGCATAAAAAAGAAATGCAAGTATCTAGTTACAATCTGACATATTAGGCAGAGAAAATATTTCATGTCTAAACATTTTATTGAATGAATGTAGCAGTATGCACATTTTTATGCCCCCAGCATCTACTGATGCAGGAGGCATATAGTGATTGTCCTGTCCGTCTGTTTGTTCGTCCATCCGTCCGTACGAGGTTAACCAAATGGGACCGTTTCGTCTAGCATCAATACCCCTTACTAGAATGAAATGATACTAATGCAGATGTAACCTATGACCATTCCTCATCTTCAGACGTCACCTGGCCTCAGTTTGACCTTGACCTTGAACTTGACCTCGTTTTGGACTTAGGTTGCTTTGTATCGACAAGGATGCCGCCGGGGGCATCAAGCGTTTATTGAACGCAGCTTCTTGTTTTATGTATACCATACTTTATTTCTACCGGGTTATTTACCTGTGTTTATAAAACTTTACTGTCACTTTGTATTATAAATGTATTAAAGCAGTATCATAAAATGATTTTTGCATGAGGTTCATGTGGAAAGAAAAAGTAGGTTACTAGGTTGTGGTGGGTCTTTAAGGGCTGTAGCTTACGAACAAACGCGTAAATTTATATGCCACTATAGTCAAATAGTGCTTATAAGAAAAACTGTCGATTGATTTTATTTCTTCTACTATTTGAAGAATACGGTATGCAAGAAAAAGAATCTATGACTGGTTAAAGATGCGGATGGAAATATCCGGCTCTTGGGTAACTGTTTCTCGGTAACTCAACAGTCTCGTGACCGCCTAAACAGTAACCCCAGAGCCAGATATTTCAGTCCACACCTTCAACCAGCGAAAGATTCTTACATAACTATACTAAACATACTACAATCATCGCAGACCCAGACCAGAGTTCTGTTCACGGGAACACACCGTTCGCTGTTATTTCAAAGAAGGCTTATTCTACCTGAATATGGAATTTTCTGACCCTAATTCAGATGCATAAATGCACAGGTCAGCCTGAATATAGACTTTCCGGAAATTCACGAAAATGTCCGAATGCCAATTTTCCCGTGATGTGGCTCAATTCTTATTATCATTTCTGCATCCACTGCCACTACCACTATAATATGATTACAACTTCAGCTACTTCTACTGTTACCTCGACTAGCTGAATTGTAGACCTACAGGCTCAGGTCACTGGTTCGAACCCGGTGGCGTCAACATGTGTAGCTATCTTTCGTTATCCAGAGCTGTTTCAAGTTGGGTGACAAACAGGAATTTGCTATGTCGTGGGACAAATTATATATAACTTGTCAGGGACGGAGTCGTTAGCCTTAAGTCTAGGGGCCGATCTTGTGCTGCGGACTAATGTCTATGAGATTTTAAGAAATTACACTTTATTTTTAGCTCACCTGAGCAATGCTCAGGTGAGTTTTTCTGATCACTCAATGTCCGGCGTCTGTCTGTCGTCTGTCTGTCTGTCCGTCAACATTTCGCTTGTGTATGCGATAGAGGCCGTATTTTTCAACTGATCAACTGAAATTTGCTCAGAATGATAACCTTGATGAAATCTAGGTCAAGTTCGAAAATGGGTCATCTGGGGTCAAAAACTAGGTCACTAGGTCAAATCAAAGAAAAACCTTGTGTATGCGATAGAGGCTGTATTTTTCAATTGATCTTCATGAATATTGGTCAGAATGATTGCCTTGATGAAATCTAGGCCGAATTCAAAAATGGGTTATCTCGGGTCAAAAACTAGGTCACTAGGTCAAATCAAAGAAAAACCTTGTGTATGTGATAGAGGCGGTATTTTTCAATTAATCTTCATGAATGTTGGTCAGAATGATAACCTTGATAAAATCTAAGTCGAGTTTGAAAATGGGTCACCTCGGTTCAAAACTAGGTCACTAGGTCAAATCAAAGAAAAACCTTGTGTATGCAATAGAGGCTGTATTTTTCAATTATTCTTCATGAATATTAGTCAGAATGATAACCTTGATGAAATCTAGGCCGAGTTCGAAAATGGGTCATCTTGGGTCAAAAACTAGGTCACTAGGTCAAATCAAAGAAAAACCTTGTGTATGCGATAGAGGCTGTATTTTTCAATTATTCTTCATGAGTATTAGTCAGAATGATAACCTTGATGAAATCTAGTTCGAGTTCGAAAATGGGTCATCTTGGGTCAAAAACTAGGTCACTAGGCCAAATCAAAGAAAAACCTTGTGTATGCGATAGAGGCGGTATTTTTAAATTAATCTTTATGAATTTTGGTCAGAATGATTACCTTGAAGAAATCTAGGCCGAGTTCGAAAATGGGTCATCTGGGGTTAAAAACTAGATCACTAGGTCAAATCAAGGAAAAACCTTGTGTATGCGATAGAGGCTGTATTTTTCAATTGATTTTCATGAATTTTGGTCAGAATGATTACCTTGATAAAATTTAGACCAAGTTCAAAAATGGGTCATCTGGGGTCAAAAACTAGGTCACTAGGTTAAATCAAAGAAAAACCTTGTGTATGCAATAGAGGCTGTATTTTTCAACTGATCTTCATGAAATTTAGCCAGAATGATTACCTTGATAAAATCTAGTCCGAGTTTGAAAATGGATCATCTGGGATCAAAAACTAGGTCACTAGGTCAAATCGAAGAAAAACATTGTGTATGCAATAGAGGATGTATTTTTCAATTGAACTTCATGAAATTTGGTCAGAGTGATTGCCTTGATGAAATCTAGGTCGGGTTTGAATATGGGTTATCTGAGGTCAAAAACTAGGTCACTAGGTCAAATTAAAGAAAAATCTTGTGTATGCGATAGAGACTGTTTTTTTTTCAATTGATTTTTATGAAATTTGGTCAGGATGATTGCCTTGATGAAATCTAGGTCGAATTTGAATATGGGTCATCTGAGGTCAAAAACTAGGTCACTTGGTCAAATCAAAGAAAAAACTTGTGTATGTGATAGAGGCTGTATTTTTAGCTCGACTATTCGAAGAATAGTCTAGCTATTCTACTCACCCTGGCGTCGGCGTCGGCGTCGGCGTCGGCGTCACACCTTGGTTAAGTTTTTGCATGCAAGTACATACAGCTATCATTTAAAGGCATATAGCTTTGAAACTTATTTATTCTTTTTCTAGGTCAATTACCAACCTCACTGGGTCAAGTTCCATAACTCTAACATGTATTTTGAGCAAATTATGCCCCCTTTTGGACTTAAAAAATTCTGGTTAAAGTTTTACATGCAAGTTACTATCTCCAAAACTAATGCAGGTATTGAATTGAAACTTCACATGTGTCTTCGGGGTTATAAAACTAGTTGATAGCACCAAGTCCCATAACTCTGACCTTCATTTTGGCCAAATTATGCCCCCTTTTGTACCTAGAAAATTTTGGTTAAAGTTTTGCTTGCAAGTACATACAGCTATTACTAAAAGGCATATAGATTTGAAACTTATTTTTTCTTTTTCTAGATCAATTACCTACCTCACTGGGTCAAGTCCCATAACTCTGACATGTATTTTGGCCAAATTATGCCCCCTTTTTGACTTAGAAAATTCTGGTTAAAGTTTTGCGTGCAAGTACATACAGCTATTACTAAAAGGCATATTGATTTGAAACTTATTTTTTCTTTTTCTAGATCAATTACCTACCTCAAGTCCCATAACTCTGACATGTATTTTGAGCAAATTATGCCCCCTTTTGCAGTGCTCCAGCTAGCTATTTCCAGCAGGGCGCATCGCCCGTTCCGAAATTCGTTCCGCCCTGTTGCCCTGCCAGGCACCCTGCCCGTTTTACAACCATTCATTTCCTTTTTTAGCCAAACCTACCTTTTTTGCCTCAGTGATTATAATAAACTGCTTTATTGCCCCCTTTTTATCGAGTGATACACGCCGGGGGGCATTGACATAATTAGCAAACAATTACCTGCTGTAATCGTGCCCGAGGCAGACTGTGATATTTTAGACTGCTCCACTAACATTAAAATGACTGAATCTTAGTGTTAACACAGTTTGCAAACCAGTCTAAAATCATTATTATTTTCGCGCCACCTGTCAAATTGTACTTTCGTTTTCGGTAACATACTCGTAAATATCCTTTATACATAACTGAAACTTAAGTCCAGACAACAGACATTTAAATCTAACTAATAAAAATCGATCACAATCAAATTTAGATAGGAAAATATTTTTATTTTATCGTTTTACAAGTTTTTAAAATCGAAAGTAGGTTGCCGATTTTTCACGAAGATTTCTTTGAAATTAGTTTAATAAGATGTAATGACAGGGTAAACTTTAATGTATGATACAGTTAAATGCTGTTAAACTGTCTTTGCATCATAATATTTTTTCAAAAATATTGTTTAAACTTGACATTAGAAAAGTGTAACCATACCCGGATATAAAATTTTGGATACCCGGAATACGTTCTATAGAAGAGCTAAACTTGCTTTTAGACTGTTGTAAGTTAAAAACTTTGCCTAATTTCATTTATTTAAGTGGAAGTTTAAACTTTATCTTCTGTATGTTGCACATAGAAATTTATAAATATCAAGTATATGGAGAAGATGTGTACTGAAATTGTAACAAGTAAAATAGTCCTAAACACATAGATATTGTTATTCAATATGCAATTACAAAGTAATGTTACAAGTAAAATACAAGCGGCAGAATTTTTAGTTAATAAATATGTGTATTTGAGATGACAAACATAGCCTATCAAAAGACAAAGTATGCCTTATACCATGCCTAAATTATGCCAAATTCCATGCCTAAAGTATGTTAAAATGCACTGAATGCATGTACTAGTTACAATTTTTTTCTGGGTGAGCATACCCCCAGACCGACCCTCCTAGAAGTGCCCTTTTCAGTGCCAGCACCCTGCCCTTTTTAAATCCTAGCTGGAGCACTGCTTTTGGACTTAGAAAATCCTGGTTAAAGTTTTGCGTGCAAGTACATACAGCTATTACTAAAAGGCATATTGATTTGAAACTTATTTTTTCTTTTTCTAGATCAATTACCTACCTCACTGGGTCAAGTCCCATAACTCTGATATGTATTTTGAGCAAATTATGCCCCCGTTTGGACTTAGAAAATCCTGGTTAAAGTTTTACATGCAAGTTACTATCTCCAAAACTAATGCAGATATTAAATTGAAACTTCACATGTGTCTTCGGGGTTATAAAACTAGTTGATAGAATCAAGTCCCATAACTCTGACTTGTATTTTGGGCAAATTATGCCCCCTTTTGGACTTAGAAAATCCTGGTTAAAGTTTTGCGTGCAAGTACATACAGCTATTACCAAAAAGCATATAGCTTTGAAACTTATTTATTCTTTTTCTAGGTCAGTTACCAACCTCACTGGGTCAAGTTCCATAACTCTTAACATGTATTTTGAGCAAATTATGCCCCCTTTTGGACTTAGAAAATTCTGGTTAAAGTTTTACATGCAAGTTACTATCTCGAAAACTAATGCAGATATGGAATTGAAACTTAACATGTTTCTTCGGGGTTATTAAACTAGTTGATAGCATCAGGTCCCATAACTCTGATATGCATTTTGGTCAGATTATGTCCCGTTTCGAACTTAAAACTCTTTTGATATTTAACATTTTGGGTAATAATTTCCTGCTTCTGTGACAATATTTCGAATAGTCGAGCTTGGCTGTCTTACGGACAGCTCTTGTTCAATTGATCTTCATGAATTTTGGTCAGAATGATTGCCTTGATAAAATCTAGGTCGAGTTTGAACATGGGTCAACCATGGTCAAAAACTAGGTCATATCTAAGAAAATGCTTGTTTTATCGCAAGAGACCAATTTTTTGGTCCAATCTTAATGAAAATTGGTCTGAATATTTGTTTCCATGAAATCACTAGGTCAAACATGTTTTACACTGTTATGGTGTGTTTCTTTGGTGAGCGACCAAGGGCCATCTTGGCCCTCTTGTTTATTATCCTCACCCCACTGAGCCCGCCTCAGAGGTAATAGGCCTTCTTTTATTATAACCCCGCTGTGAAATAGCGGAGTTTGTGCGTTCGTGCAGTTAGGTTCTTGTCCTTTGTATAACTTGCCCATGCATAATTAGATTTCAAATTATTTGGTACAAATGATCAGCATGGATAGAAGGTTTGTTGCGATCATGATCCATGTTGCTATATCCAAGATCAAGGTCACAGCTTTGAACTAAGATTTGTTTTGTTATTTTGTTGTAATATATACGTTTGTGTCCAGATCATAACTCGCATTAGTCAGATTTCCAAATACTTTGGTACAAATAACCACCATTTAGTGACAATCTGTAGTGATCATATTACACTTATTATTGCAAACGTCTCAAAGTTTGGCACCCTGTAGAATGGTTTTGATGAATATTATGTTTGTTTGTTGGATTCAGAGCGCCTGTTTTCAACAGTATTTAGGTAATACAGTTTAGGGCAGTTATAATCTTACCATTGATCCTACAACGGACCAGTCCAAGATGATGATGATTATTATTAAAATGATGATGATGATAACGATAATAAAAATGTCAATAATATTAAAATCAGTACAACAGTATCTTTGTTAGTAACAGACAACTTCCCAGCTTGAAACAGCACCGATAGGCGAAAATCGCAACAGATACGAGTAGCTTTCACCCGGTCTCGAACGTTCGTCCCTTGACACTCTAGCCGATGGTTAGTTCTTCCCATTAATTTCAATTGAAATTATACCCTGGCTCATATACGAGTTTACACTCGTACGTTCGTTTACGGGTCTGGTAAAACGCACCGATACACGTGAAGTCTTAACTGGGTGGATGAGAAACACAATATCTCTGGAAATTCCGGCCCGAATGCAGACACCAGGCCTGGCAAGAAAACTCTCTTATTAAATATAATCCAATAGAGTTCACGTCAGGGTTTTAAATGGGACATATTTCATTTGATGTATCAATTGTCGTCAGTTTAAGTTTTTTTTTTTATTTTTGATGTTTAAAGCAATGCGAATTGACAAAGATAAACAAAACGAAAATGAAAAACCTATCTTGCAGCGAACCCGTGGACGCCGACGACATCAGGATCAGAACATTTGCCATGAGCAGTCTAAGAATAGTCAAGCTAGTCACTATTTTAAAGTATACATAAATGTATGTATACCCGGTGTTCTACGGAAACAAGCTTTTACAAGACTTCTATGTTAGCTGAGAATGCCTTGATCTTGATTTCAGTGCATTTTATTTGTTGTTGAAGCGATACAACCAGCGATTTACCGATTATAAAAGTTGAACAGGGATTGCATGTGGTGTGCATCTTCCCCTTTAATCATACATATTCATATGCTTTTGGAAAAATGGAATCTTAAGCCCTCTACAGACGGTAGGTTTTTGTTAGCTCACCTGTCACAAAGTGACAAGGTGAGCTTTTGTGATCGCGCGGTGTCCGTCATCCGTTGTCCGTCCGTGCGTCCGTGCGTCCGTGCGTCCGTGCGTCCGTAAACTTTTGCTTGTGACCACTCTAGAGGTCACATTTTTCATGGGATCTTTATGAAAGTTGGTCAGAATGTTCATCTTGATGATATCTAGGTCAAGTTCGAAACTGGGTCACGTGCCTTCAAAAACTAGGTCAGTAGGTCTAAAAATAGAAAAACCTTGTGACCTCTCTAGAGGCCATATATTTCATAAGAGCTTCATGAAAATTGGTCAGAATGTTCACCTTGATGATATCTAGGTCAAGTTCGAAACTGGGTCACGTGGGTTCAAAAACTAGGTCAGTAGGTCTAAAAATAGAAAAACCTTGTGACCTCTCTAGAGGCCATATTTTTCATGAGATCTTCATGAATATTGGTCAGAATGTTTATCTTGATGATATCTAGGTCAAGTTCGAAACTGGGTCACGTAGGGTCAAAAACTAGGTCATTAGATCTAAAAATAGAAAAACCTTGTGACCTCTCTAGAGGCCATATTTCTCAATGGATCTTCATGAAAATTGGTCAGAGTGTTCATCTTGATGATATCTAGGTCAAGTTCGAAACTGGGTAATGTGGGGTCAAAAACTAGGTCAGTAGGTCTAAAAATAGAAAAACCTTGTGACCTCTCTAGAGGCCATATTTTTCATGAGATCTTCATGAATATTGGTCAGAATGTTCACCTTGATGATATCTAGGTCAAGTTCGAAACTGGGTCATGTGGGGTCAAAAACTAGGTCAGTAGGTCTAAAAATAGAAAAACCTTGTGACCTCTCTAGAGGCCATATTTCTCAATGGATCTTCATGAAAATTGGTCAGAATGTTCACCTTGATGATATCTAGGTCAAGTTCGAAACTGGGTCACGTGCGGTCAAAAACTAGGTCAGTAGGTCTAAAAATAGGAAAACCTTGTGACCTCTCTAGAGGCGATATTTTTCAATGGATCTTCATGAAAATTGGTCAGAGTGTTTACCTTGAAGATATCTAGGTCAAGTTCGAAACTGGGTCACGTGGGGTTAAAAACTAGGTCAGTAGATCTAAAAATAGAAAAACCTTGTGACCTCTCTAGAGGCCATATTTTTCATGAGATCTTCATGATTATTGGTCAGAATGTTCACCTTGATGATATCTAAGTCAAGTTCGAAACTGGGTCACGTGGGGTTAAAAACTAGGTCAGTAGGTCTAAAAATAGAAAAAACCTTGTGACCTCTCTAGAGGCCATATTTCTCACCGGATCTTCATGAAAATTGGTGAGAATGTTCAGCTTGATGATATCTAGGTCAGATTTGTAACTGGGTCATGTGCGGTCAAAAACTAGGTCAGTAGGTCGAAAAATAGAAAAACCTTGTGACCTCTCTAGAGGCCATATTTTTCACGAGATCTTCATGAAAATTGGTGAGAATGTTCACCTTGATGATATCTAGGTCAAGTTTAAAAGTGGGTCACGTGCCTTCAAAAACTAGGCCATTAGGTCAAATAATAGAAAAACCTTGTGACCTCTCTAGAGGCCATATTTTTCAATGGATCTTCATGAAAATTGGTCAGAATTTTTTATCTTGATGATATCTAGGTCACATGTGCTCAAAAACTAGGTCACTATGTCAAATAATAGAAATAATGACGTCATACTCATTTCAACACTGGGTCATGTGGGGATAGGTGAGCGATT